>NC_136057.1:217043207-217055707 GCF_964261635.1 Lissotriton helveticus | reverse complement strand
CCCCCTGTCCCGCAGGCCACCAGTGGGTCCGGGCGCTGGGGACGGGGCTCCACCGGGGCCCGGGGAGGCTCTCCCCAGCCTGGCTAGGGTTCGGAAGGTGGGACCGGACCCGGGGCTTGAACTCCATCTGGCCAGGCCCCGAGGGTGCTGGAGCCCCCTGTCCCGCAGGCCACCAGTGGGTCCGGGCGCTGGGGACGGGGCTCCACCGGGGCCCGGGGAGGCTCTCCCCAGCCTGGCTAGGGTTCGGAAGGTGGGACCGGACCCGGGGCTTGAACTCCATCTGGCCAGGCCCCGAGGGTGCTGGAGCCCCCTGTCCCGCAGGCCACCAGTGGGTCCGGGCGCTGGGGACGGGGCTCCACCGGTTCCCGGGGAGGCTCTCCCCAGCCTGGGTAGGGTTCGGAAGGTGGGACCGGACCCGGGGCTTGAACTCCATCTGGCCAGGCCCCGAGGGTGCTGGTACCCCTCCGTCCAGCAATCCGGCCGGGGGTCCGGGGCGCCCGGGACGGAGGGTCCACCGGGGGCCCAGGGGAGGCTCTCCCCGGCCCGGCCTAGGGTTCGGAAAGCCGGGACTGGGGCCGGGGACTGGGCCCGGGGCTTGAGCCCCGTCCGGCAGGGCCCAGTGGTGCGGGAATCCCCCCTCCGTCCTGCAAGCCGGCCGGGGGTCGGAGGCGCCCGGGACGGAGGGTCCATCAGGGCCCGGGGAGGCCTGAAGCCCCGGAGCCCTGCAGCCCCAGAGACCTGCAGCTTTGCAGCCCCCGGAACCCTGCAGCCCCAGAGCCCTGCAGCTCCGGGGCAGGCAGATTGGCATCATTTTGGTCCCGGCCATCTGGTCGCCCCTCTCGCCTCGGCCATCTGGTCGCCCTGGAAGTCATGATGAGGTGCCATTCGCCTCCCGGATCCCAGCGAGGGCTCCAGGAGGTCGGGTACTTTCGCGCCTTGGGTCCCCTCTGTCACCTCGTGTGCACAGATTGCAAGAAAGTCAGGTAATTTCCCTCCGGATTACTAGGGACAGGGTACGCCCGGACACCCCTCCAAGGTTGGTGGTTCTCTGCTAGGGGGACCAGATGGGCTATGCCTGGGTAACACCTCCCTAGGCCACCCGGGGCTTCCTTCCTCCAGGCCAACGGCTTGTCAAATTGCCCAGGACGGGCTCCATGGCTCTTGGGCAGCCGTCCCCCGGGCGTCCGGGGCTCCATCCCTGCCGACGGCATGGAAAAGTGCCCGGGACGGGCTCCATATGTCCCGGGCAGTCCTCCCCCGGGCGTCCGGGGCACCCATCTCCAGGAGGCCAACCGCATGGCAAAGTACCCGGGACGGGCTCCATGGGTCCCGGGCAGTCCTCCCCCAGGCATCCGGGGCTTCCATCTCCAGGCCAACGGCAGGTCAAAGTGCCCAGGACGGGCTCCACGGGTCCCTGGCAGTCCTCCCCCACCGGGCGTCCGGGGCTCCCTTCCCCAGGCCAACGGCATGCCAGAGTGCCCAGGACGGGCTCCACGAGTCCCGGGCGTCCGGGGCTCCCTTCCCCGGGACACCGGCTTGTCAGAGTGCCCATGACGGGCTCCACGGGTCCCGGGTATCTGGGACTCCCTTCCCTGGGCCAACGGCATGCCGGAGTTCCCAGGACAGGCTCCACGGGTCCCGGGCGTCCGGGGCTCCCTTCCCCGGTCCGACGGCTTGTCAGAGTGCCCAGGACGGGCTCCACGGCTCCCGGGCGTCCGGGGTTCCCTTCCCCGGGTCAGCGGCATGTCAGAGTGCCCAGGACGAGTTCCACGGGTCCCGGGCAGTCCTCCCCCGGGCGTCCGGGGCTCCCTTCCCCGGGCCGTCGGCAGGCCAGAGTGCCCAGGACGGTCTCCATGGGTCCCGGGCAGTCCTCCCCCCGGGCGTCCGGGGCTCCCTTCCCCGGGCAGACGGCAGGTCAGAGTGCCCAGGACGGGCTCCATGGGTCCCGGGCAGTCCTCCCCCCGGGCGTCCGGGGCTCCCTTCCCCGGGCAGACGGCAGGTCAGAGTGACCAGGACGGGCTCCACGGGTCCCAGGCAGTCCTCTCCCGGGCGTACGTGGTTGTCCGACAGATTCGGGCAGATGTGCTTTTACGAACCGGATCGGAATCGGCCCAAATAATAATAATAATAATAATCCACATTTGTAAGGCGCACAATCACCCGTAAGGGTCTCTAGGCGCTAGGGGCCGTTGGGAAGATTAAGCAAGCTATTGCCCAGAGTCACATGGTGCTGGGCTAATCTGCCGCCGGTGCCGGGGATCGAACCGTGATCCCCAGATTCCGGAGTCAGCCGCCCTAGCCGCGGCGCCAGCTATTTCCCAGAGTCACGTGGTGCTGGGCTAATCTGCGGCCGGTGCCGGGGATCGAACCCTGATCTCTGGGATGCTCGAGGGTTACTACGCGCTCTACAAAAACCTTAAATAAAAAAATCTCCAGATTCCGGAGTCAGCCGCCCTAGCCGCGGCGCCAGCTATTTCCCAGAGTCACCTGGTGCTGGGCTAATCTGCCGCCGGTGCCGGGGATCGAACCGTGATCTCCAGATTCCGGAGTCAGCCTCCCTAGCCGCGGCGCCAGCTATTTCCCAGAGTCACGTGGTGCTGGGCTAATCTGCGGCCGGTGCCGGGGATCGAACCCTGATCTCTGGGATGCTCGAGGGTTACTACGCGCTCTACAAAAACCTTAAATAAAAAAATCTCCAGATTCCGGAGTCAGCCGCCCTAGCCGCGGCGCAAGCTATTTCCCAGAGTCACCTGGTGCTGGGCTAATCTGCCGCCGGTGCCGGGGATCGAACCGTGATCCCCAGATGGGGATATCCCAAAAATCTGGCATGGATACGGCCCGCCAGGACTGGTTTGGGCACCCCTGCTTAAGATGGTTGCCGGTATTAAGTACTGAATACGCAGAATATAATAATGAATTGGTACTTCAAGCATTTGAAATCTCTTCAGTAAATTTAACCTTATTGTAAGTCCTGAAATTGCTACTATCTCATTTTTTTTGATGACTTAGAATTCATATGTTTTTATTGACATTGTAAAATTAAGGAAGGGCCCAAAATCTTAATTCTGAGTAAATTACATTTTCATAAGTACAGCTGCCAATTTCCTCTTCTGCAAAGATTGCGTAACTTGAATAGTATCTATTTAAAATAGACTTCCTTACACTGCCCTTTTTGGTGAAGCAGAAGCATGCATGCACTGTTTATTACTCTTTTAAACAGTTATGAAATAAATAGGGATAAAACTGACTCTGCTGGGATTCAAACCCACAACCTTTGAATATCTTTTTTACATTCACCTAGAAGTCCAATGCGCTATCCATTACGCCACAGAGCCAATACGCTCTGATGAGGTGCAGAGATATTCTGAAATGAAATAATGTTGATCAGCTTTATAAAGTTCATTTGATACTATAACCATGGATTTATTTTGAATATTGAATTGGGGAAATTATATTCACCATCTCAAGTTACATGATACCTTAGGTAAATCTACGTACGACTTAAGTTTAGTCAAATGGCACATGATATATGAGGCAGATGTGCATTTCACAACTCCATGAAAGACGTTTTTGCAATTTTAGTAACGGAATATCTTATTCGTCATGCAGGGGAACACAAAAAGAGCATCCAATTAGAGTAATTTTTCTTTAAAGGAAGCAACCACCTGAACAGGGACTTGAACCCTGGACCCTCAGATTAAAAGTCTGATGCTCTACCGACTGAGCTATCCAGGCTCTGCTATACTCTGTCTTAAAATCAGCTAAACAAATGTGGACGTACACTGACCTACACTCTGTGTATTAATATGGTTACATATGTTAGCAATCAAATTTGTAGAGTTTAATAACAAATTGATGTTTTAACCCCTTCCATGCTCATGACGAGCTCAGCTCGTCGTGCAGTACACTTGTCGTGTGCTTATGACGAGCTGAGCTCGTCATGAACAATGGATTTACAGATCATTCAGCACAGGAGGAAAATCTCCTGTAGCATTGAAGGTGTTAAGCATTTGAAATTTCAGCAGCACACGTAATCCATTTTAAATCCTGAAATTTGGACTATCTCATTTTCGGCTGACTTAGAAATCATGTGTCTAAAATGACATTGTGAAATCAATAAAGTGCCAAATACTATTACTACCTACTAAATTACATTTTCAGCAGTATCTTTGGGAATTTCCTCTTGGGCATAGATTATGCAATGTTTTCAAAGCAAACAGTCTCTGTTTAAGTAGACTTTCTTTCACTGCCATGTTGGTAAATGTTTCTGGTGATGCAGACGCAGGCATTGCTTGTTACTGTTTCAATTAGTTATAAAATAAGAGGAGGGATAAAATTGACCCAGCTGGTGTTTGAACACAAAGCCTTTGAATGCTTTTGCTACATTCGTCTAGGACTCCAAGCCGCTATCCATTGCACTAGAGATCCGACCTGATTCAACACGGTGATCAGAGATTCACAAATAAAAAGATGACCTATTAGCTGTTGACCAACTTTATCAAGTTAATCGGACACTACCTTACATTTTGAACATTGAATTGGGTAAAAGATAATCAACATGTCAAACTACATGATACAGTTTGGGTAAGTCTTCTTAACCCTTGTCAAAGAATGTAGAAGACAGATGGGTATGTAATGACTTGATTAAGACTTTTTTGAAACATCTCTAATAGGACTCCCCATTCATTGGATCCTGAAAAGAGTATGCAATTGATATACCTTTTCTTTAACCAAGCCGCCTGAACAGGGACTTGAACCCTGGGCCCTCAGATTAAAAGTCTGATGCTCTCTCGACTGAGCTATCCAGGCTCGGAGAGGTCGCTCCACAAAATGACCTTATCAACATTTGGAAGTGTCCCAACTATCACTACGTTTCTTAAGATGGTTGCCGGTATTAAGTACTGAATACGCGGAATATAATAATGAATTGGTACTTCAAGCATTTGAAATCTCTTCAGTAAATTTAACCTTATTGTAAGTCCTGAAATTGCTACTATCTCATTTTTTTTGCTGACTTAGAAGTCATATGTTTTTATTGACATTGTAAAATTAAGGAAGGGCCCAAAATCTTACTTCTGAGTAAATTACACTTTCATAAGTACAGCTGCCAATTTCCTCTTCTGCAAAGATTGCGTAATTTGAATAGTATCTATTTAAAATAGACTTCCTTTCACTGCCCTTTTTGGTGAAGCAGAAGCATGCATGCACTGTTTATTACTCTTTAAAACAGTTATGAAATAAATAGGGATAAAACTGACTCTGGTGGGATTCGAACCCACAACCTTTGAATATCTTTTTTACATTCACCTAGAAGTCCAATGCGCTATCCATTGCGCCACAGAGCCAATACGCTCTGATGAGGTGCAGAGATATTCTGAAATGAAATAATGTTGATCAGCTTTATAAAGTTCATTTGATACTATAACCATGGATTTATTTTGAATATTTAATTGGGGAAATTATATTCACCGTCTCAAGTTACATGATACCTTAGGTAAATCTACGTACGACTTAAGTTTAGTCAAATGGCACATGATATATGAGGCAGATGTGCATTTCACAACTCCATGAAAGACGTTTTTGCAATTTTAGTAATGGAATATCTTATTCGTCATGCAGGGGAACACAAAAAGAGCATCCAATTACAGTAATTTTTCTTTAAAGGAAGCAACCACCTGAACAGGGACTTGAACCCTGGACCCTCAGATTAAAAGTCTGATGCTCTACCGACTGACCTATCCAGGCTCGGCTATACTCTGTCTTAAAATCAGCTAAACAAATGTGGACGTACACTGACCTACACTCTGTGTATTAATATGGTTACATATATTAGCAATCAAATTTGTAGAGTTTAATAACAAATTGATGTTTTAACCCCTTCCATGCTCATGACGAGCTCAGCTCGTCGTGCAGTACACTTGTCGTGTGCTTATGACGAGCTGAGCTCGTCATGAACAATGGATTTACAGATCATTCAGCACAGGAGGAAAATCTCCTGTAGCATTGAAGGTGTTAAGCATTTGAAATTTCAGCAGCACACGTAATCCATTTTAAATCCTGAAATTTGGACTATCTCATTTTCGGCTGACTTAGAAATCATGTGTCTAAAATGACATTGTGAAATCAATAAAGTGCCAAATACTATTACTACCTACTAAATTACATTTTCAGCAGTATCTTTGGGAATTTCCTCTTGGGCATAGATTATGCAATGTTTTCAAAGCAAACAGTCTCTGTTTAAGTAGACTTTCTTTCACTGCCATGTTGGTAAATGTTTCTGGTGATGCAGACGCAGGCATTGCTTGTTACTGTTTCAATTAGTTATAAAATAAGAGGAGGGATAAAATTGACCCAGCTGGTGTTTGAACACAAAGCCTTTGAATGCTTTTGCTACATTCGTCTAGGACTCCAAGCCGCTATCCATTGCACTAGAGATCCGACCTGATTCAACACGGTGATCAGAGATTCACAAATAAAAAGATGACCTATCAGCTGTTGACCAACTTTATCAAGTTAATCGGACACTACCTTACATTTTGAACATTGAATTGGGTAAAAGATAATCAACATGTCAAACTACATGATACAGTTTGGGTAAGTCTTCTTAACCCTTGTCAAAGAATGTAGAAGACAGATGGGTATGTAATGACTTGAATAAGACTTTTTTGAAACATCTCTAATAGGACTCCCCATTCATTGGATCCTGAAAAGAGTATGCAATTGATATACCTTTTCTTTAACCAAGCCGCCTGAACAGGGACTTGAACCCTGGGCCCTCAGATTAAAAGTCTGATGCTCTCCCGACTGAGCTATCCAGGCTGGGAGAGGTCGCTCCACAAAATGACCTTATCAACATTTGGAAGTGTCCCAACTATCACTACGTTTCTTAAGATGGTTGCCGGTATTAAGTACTGAATACGCGGAATATAATAATGAATTGGTACTTCAAGCATTTGAAATCTCTTCAGTAAATTTAACCTTATTGTAAGTCCTGAAATTGCTACTATCTCATTTATTTTGCTGACTTAGAAGTCATATGTTTTTATTGACATTGTAAAATTAAGGAAGGGCCCAAAATCTTACTTCTGAGTAAATTACATTTTCATAAGTACAGCTGCCAATTTCCTCTTCTGCAAAGATTGCGTAATTTGAATAGTATCTATTTAAAATAGACTTCCTTTCACTGCTCTTTTTGGTGAAGCAGAAGCATGCATGCACTGTTTATTACTCTTTAAAACAGTTATGAAATAAATAGGGATAAAACTGACTCTGGTGGGATTCGAACCCACAACCTTTGAATATCTTCTTTACATTCACCTAGAAGTCCAATGCGCTATCCATTGCGCCACAGAGCCAATACGCTCTGATGAGGCGCAGAGATATTCTGAAATGAAATAATGTTGATCAGCTTTATAAAGTTCATTTGATACTATAACCATGGATTTATTTTGAATATTGAATTGGGGAAATTATATTCACCGTCTCAAGTTACATGATACCTTAGGTAAATCTACGTACGACTTAAGTTTAGTCAAATGGCACATGATATATGAGGCAGATGTGCATTTCACAACTCCATGAAAGACGTTTTTGCAATTTTAGTAATGGAATATCTTATTCGTCATGCAGGGGAACACAAAAAGAGCATCCAATTAGAGTAATTTTTCTTTAAAGGAAGCACCCGCCTGAACAGGGACTTGAACCCTGGACCCTCAGATTAAAAGTCTGATGCTCTACCGCAGGGGTGCCCAAACCTGTCCTGGCGGGCCGTATCCATGCCAGATTTTTGGGATATCCCCATCTGGTGATCACGGTTCGATCCCCGGCGCCGGCGGCAGATCAGAGTGCCCAGGACGGGGTCCATGTGACCCGGGCAGTCCTATCCCCTGGGTGTACGTGGTTGTCCGACATGTCGGTCGTATTTGCTTTTACGTACCGGATCGGAATCGGCCCCCATAAAATCGTACGTAAAGTATATAGCAAATCAACCTGAAATCTGCTGGGTTAGAAAGGGCTCGATTCCGATCCGTGTCGGAAGGTTAGGAGTCCGTACGAATTTGTCGGGACGGCATGGCAGAGTGCCCGGGATGGGCTCCATGGCTCTTGGGCAGTCGTCCCCCGGGCGTCCGGGGCTCCATCCAGGCCGACGGCATGGCAGAGTGCCCGGGACGGGCTCCATGCGTCCCGGGCATTCGTCCCCCGGGCGTCCGGGGCTCCATCCAGGCCGGCGGCAAGGCAGTGTGCCCGGGTCAGGCTCCATGCGTCCCGGGCATTCGTCCCCCGGGCGCCTGAAACTGCTGGGTCAGAGAGGGCTCGATTCCGATCCGTGTCGTAAGGTTAGGAGTCCGTACGAATTTGTCGGGACGGCATGGCAGAGTGCCCGGGACGGGCTCCATGCGTCCCGGGCATTCGTCCCCCGGGCGTCCGGGGCTACATCCAGGCTGACGGTATGGCAGAGTGCCCGGGTCGGGCTCCATGGTTTTCACGGTGGTCCTCCCCTGGGTGTCAGGGGGCTCCTGGCCGACGGCATGGAAAAGTACCCAGGACGGGCTCCATGCGTCCCGGGCATTTGTCCCCCGGGCGTCCGGGGCTCCATCCAGGCCGACGGCATGGCACAGTGCCCGGGTCGGGCTCCATGGTTTCCAGGGTGGTCCTCCCCAGGATGTCGGGGCGCTCCAGGCCGAAGGCATGGAAAAGTGCCCAGGACGGGCTCCATGCGTCCCGGGCATTTGTCCCCCGGGCGTCCGGGGCTCCATCCAGGCCGACGGCATGGCAGAGTGCCCGGGTCGGGCTCCATGGCTTTCACGGTGGTCCTCCCCTGGGTGTCTGGGGGCTCCAGGCCGAAGGCATGGAAAAGTGCCCAGGACGGGCTCCATGCGTCCCGGGCACGGGCACGGGGACGGGGACAGGGTCGGGAGAGTCCAGGCGGCTTCACTTCCGTGTCCAGCCATCTGATCGCCCAGATTCCCTCGGCCATCTGGTCGCCCGGATCCCCTCGGGCATCTGGTCGCCCGCAACGCTTTCCTATGGTGCGACCAGATGGCCGAACTTCCCTGGAAGTCCCGATGAGGTGCCATTCGACGCCCGGATCCCAGCGAGGGCTCCAGGAGGTTGGGTACATTCGCGCCTTGGGTCCCCTCTGTCACCTCGCGTGCACAGATTACAAGAAAAGGGGGTAATTTTCCTCCGGATTACTAGGGAGAAGGGTACGCCCGGACACCCCTCCGAGGCTGGTGGTTCTCTGCCATGGGGACCAGATGGGCTATGCCTGGGCAACACCTCCCTAGGCCACCCGGGGCTTCCTTCCTCCAGGCCAACTGCATGTCAAATTGCCCAGGACGGGCTCCATGGCTCCTGGGCAGTCGTCCCCCGGGCGTCCGGGGCTCCATCCAGGCTGACGGCATTGAAAAGTGCCCAGGACGGGCTCCATGCGTCCCGGGCATTCGTCCCCTGGGCGTCCGGGGCTCCATCTAGGCTGACGGTATGGCAGAGTGCCCGGGGCGGGCTCCATGGTTTTCACGGTGGTCCTCCCCTGGGTGTCTGGGGGCTCCAGGCCGACGGCATGTCACAGTGCCCAGGACGGGCTCCATGGGCCCCGGACAGCCCTCCCCCCGGGCGTTCGGGGCACATATCTCCAGGAGGCCAACGGCGTTGCAAAGTACCCGGAAAGGACTCCACGGGTACCGGGCAGTCCTCCCCCGGGCGTCCGGGGCACCCATCTCCATGAGGCCAACGGCATTGGCAAAGTACCCGGGAGGGGCTCCACGGGTCCCGGGCAGGCCTCCCCCGGGCGTCCAGGGCACCCACCTCCAGGCCGACGGCATGTAAAAGTGCCCAGGACGGGCTCCATGGGTCCCGGGCAGCCCACCCCCGGGCATCTGGGGCACCCATCTCCAGGAGGCCAACGGCGTTGCAAAGTACCCGGGAAGGGCTCCACGGGTACCGGGCAGTCCTCCCCCGGGCGTCCGGGGGCTCCCTTCTCCAGGCCGACGGCATGGTTCAATGCCCAGGACGGGACGTCAAGTGGCCAGGACGGGCTCCATGCGTCCCGGGCATTCGTCCCAGGACGGGGACGGGGTGGGGAAGAGTCCAGGCGGCTTCACCTCCATGCCCAGCCATCTGGTCGCCCGGATTCCCTCGGCCATCTGGTCGCCCGGATCCCCTCGGGCATCTGGTCGCCTGCAACGCTTTCCTATGGGGGGGACCAGATGGCCGAACTTCCCTGGAAGTCTTAATGAGGTGCCATTCGCCTCCCGGATCCCAGCGAGGGCTCCATGAGGTCGGGTTCTTTCACGCCTTGGGTCCCCTCTGTCACCTCGCGTGCACAGATTGCAAGAAAGGGGGGTAATTTGCCTCCGGATTACTATGGGGCAGGGTATGCCCGGACACCCCTCCAGGGTTGGTGGTTCTCTGCCATGGGGACCAGATGGGATATGCCTGGGCAACACCTCCCTAGGCCACCCGGAGCTTCCTTCCTCCAGGCCAACTGCATGTCAAATTGCCCAGGACGGGCTCCATGGCTCTTGGGCAGTCGTCCCCCGGGCGTCCGGTGCTCCATCCAGGCCGACGGCATGGCAGAGTGCCCGGGACAGGCTCCATGCGTCCCGGGCCTTCGCCCCCCCGGGCGTCCGGGGCTCCATCCAGGCTGACGGCATGGCAGAGTGCCCGGGACGGGCTCCACGGGCCCCGGGCGTCCGGGGCTCCCTTCCCCGGGCCAGCGGCATGTCAGAGTGCCCAGGACGGGCTCCACGGGCCCCGGTCATCCGGGGCACCCTTCCCCGGGCCAGCGGCATGTCAGAGTGCCCAGGACCAGTTCCACGGGTCCCGGGCAGTCCTCCCCCCCGGGCGTCCGGGGCTCCCTTCCCCGGGCCAAAGCATTTCAGAGTGCCCAGGACGGGCTCCACGGGTTCCGGGCGTCCAGGTCTCCCTTCCCCGGGCCAACAGCTTGTCAGAGTGCCCAGGACGGGCTCCACGGGCCCCGGGCAGTCCTCCCCCCCCGGGTGTCCGGGGCTCCCTTCCCCGGGCCAAAGCATTTCAGAGTGCCCAGGACGGGCTCCACGGGTCCCGGACGTCCGGGGCTCCCTTCCCCGGGCCAACGGCATACAGGAGTGCCCAGGACGGGCTCCACGGGTCCCGGACGTCCGGGGCTCCCTTCCCCGGGCCAACGGCATACAGGAGTGCCCAGGACGGGCTCCACAGGTCCCGGTCGTCTGGGACTCCCTTCCCCGGGCCAACGGCTTGTCAGAGTGTCAAGGACGGGCTCCACGGGTCCCGGTCGTCTGGGGTCCCTCCCCCGGGCCAAAAGCAGGTCAGAGTGCCCAGGACGGGCTCCACGGGTCCCGGGCAGCCCACCCCCCCGGGCGTTCGGGGCACCCATCTCCAGGAGGCCAACGGCGTTGCAAAGTACCCGGGAAGGGCTCCAAGGGTACCGGGCAGTCCTCCCCCGGGCGTCCGGGGCTCCCTTCTCCAGGCCAACGGCATGGTTCAATGCCCAGGACAGGCTCCATGTGTCCCAGACAGACCTCCCCCGGGCGTCCGGGGCACCCATCTCCAGGCCAACGGCATGGCTCAATGCCCAGGACGGGCTCCATGGGTCCGGGGAGGCGTCCCATGCGCCTCCGGGCTTGGGAGCCCCGGCTGGGTCCAGGGGCCCGGCCGGGCCCCGGGTCGGGTGCTCCGGCCCTGGGCCCTGTCTCCCAGCCTGCCGCACTGCCAAGGGCCCGGGAAGGGGTTCCAATGTGCCCGGGGAGCCTCCCCTTGCTTGGCTGGGTTCAGGAGCAGTGGCTAGGGCCCCTGAGGGCCCGGGGAGGGCGGCCTCCCCACCCCGGGCTCTGTCCTTGGTCCTGCTGCGTGGCAGGGTGCCCGGGACGGGGTCCGGAGGGACCGGGGAGGCGTCCCATGCACCTCCGGGCTTGGGAGCCCCGGCTGCGTCCAGGGGCCCGGCCGGGCCCCGGGTCGGGTGCTCCGGCCCTGGGCCCTGTCTCCCAGCCTGCCGCACTGCCAAGGGCCCAGGAAGGGGTTCTGATGTGCCCGGGGAGCCTCCCCTTGCTTGGCTGGGTTCAGGAGCAGTGGCTAGGGCCCCTGAGGGCCCGGGGAGGGCGGCCTCCCCACCCCGGGCTCTGTCCTTGGTCCTGCTGCGTGGCAGGGTGCCCGGGACGGGGTCTGGAGGGACCGGGGAGGCGTCCCATGCGCCTCCGGGCTTGGGAGCCCCGGCTGGGTCCAGGGGCCCGGGCGGGCCCCGGGTCGGGTGCTCCGGCCCTGGGCCCTGTCTCCCAGCCTGCCGCACGGCCAAGGGCCCGGGAAGGGGTTCCGATGTGCCCGGGGAGCCTCCCCTTGCTTGGCTGGGTTCAGGAGCAGTGGCTAGGGCCCCTGAGGGCCCGGGGAGGGCGGCCTCCCCACCCCGGGCTCTGTCCTTGGTCCTGCTGCGTGGCAGGGTGCCCGGGACGGGGTCCGGAGGGACCGGGGAGGCGTCCCATGCGCCTCCGGGCTTGGGAGCCCCG
>NC_136057.1:217025707-217033207 GCF_964261635.1 Lissotriton helveticus | reverse complement strand
CCCGCAGGCCACCAGTGGGTCCGTGCGCTGGGGACGGGGCTCCACCGGTTCCCGGGGAGGCTCTCCCCAGCCTGGCTAGGGTTCGGAAGGTGGGACCGGACCCGGGGCTTGAACTCCATCTGGCCAGGCCCCGAGGGTGCTGGAGCCCCCTGTCCCGCAGGCCACCAGTGGGTCCGTGCGCTGGGGACGGGGCTCCACCGGTTCCCGGGGAGGCTCTCCCCAGCCTGGCTAGGGTTCGGAAGGTGGGACCGGACCCGGGGCTTGAATTCCATCTGGCCAGGCCCCGAGGGTGCTGGAGCCCCCTGTCCCGCAGGCCACCAGTGGGTCCGTGCGCTGGGGACGGGGCTCCACCGGTTCCCGGGGAGGCTCTCCCCAGCCTGGCTAGGGTTCGGAAGGTGGGACCGGACCTGGGGCTTGAACTCCATCTGGCCAGGCCCCGAGGGTGCTGGTACCCCTCCGTCCAGCAATCCGGCCGGGGGTCCGGGGCGCCCGGGACGGAGGGTCCACCGGGGGCCCAGGGGAGGCTCTCCCCGGCCCGGCATAGGGTTTGGAAAGCCGGGACTGGGGCCGGGGACCGGGCCCGGGGCTTGAGCCCCGTCCGGCAGGGCCCAGTGGTGCGGGAATCCCCCCTCCGTCCTGCAAGCCGGCCGGGGGTCGGAGGTACCCGGGACGGAGGGTCCATCAGGGCCCGGGGAGGCCTGAAGCCCCGGAGCCCTGCAGCCCCAGAGACCTGCAGCTCTGCAGCCCCCGGAACCCTGCAGCCCCAGAGCCCTGCAGCTCCGGGGCAGGCAGATTGGCGTCCTTTTGGTCCCGGCCATCTGGTCGCCCCTCTCGCCTCGGCCATCTGGTCGCCCTGGAAGTCATGATGAGGTGCCATTCGCCTCCCGGATCCCAGCGAGGGCTCCAGGAGGTCGGGTACTTTCGCGCCTTGGGTCCCCTCTGTCACCTTGTGTGCACAGATTGCAAGAAAGTCAGGTAATTTCCCTCCGGATTACTAGGGGGCAGGGTATGCCCGGACACCCCTCCAAGGCTGGTGGTTCTCTGCTAGGGGGACCAGATGGGCTATGCCTGGGTAACACCTCCCTAGGCCACCCGGGGCTTCCTTCCTCCAGGCCAACGGCTTGTCAAATTGCCCAGGACGGGCTCCATGGCTCTTGGGCAGTCGTCCCCCGGGTCTCCAGGCCGATGGCATGTCAAAGTGCCCAGGACGGGCTCCATGCGTCCCGGGCAGTCGTCCCCCGGATCTCCAGGCCGACGGCATGTCAAAGTGCCCAGGACGGGCTCCATGCGTCCCGGGCAGTCGTCCCCCGGGTCTCCAGGCCGACGGCATGTCAAAGTGCCCAGGACGGGCTCCATGCGTCCCGGGCAGTCGTCCCCCGGATCTCCAGGCCGACGGCATGTCAAAGTGCCCAGGACGGGCTCCATGCGTCCCGGGCAGTCGTCCCCCGGGTCTCCAGGCCGACGGCATGTCAAAGTGCCCAGGACGGGCTCCATGCGTCCCGGGCAGTCGTCCCCCGGGTCTCCAGGCCGACGGCATGTCAAAATGTCCAGGACGGGCTCCATGCGTCCCGGGCAGTCGTCCCCCGGGTCTCCAGGCCGACGGCATGTCAAAGTGCCCAGGTTGGGCTCCATGCGTCCCGGGCAGTTGTCCCCCGGGTCTCCAGGCCGATGGCATGTCAAAGTGCCCAGGACGGGCTCCATGCGTCCCGGGCAGTCGTCCCCCCGGGCATCCGCCGCTCCCTTCTCCGGGCCGACGGCAGGTCAGATTGCCCAGGACGGGCTCCATGGGTCCCGGGCAGTCCTCCCCTGGGTGTCCGGCGCTCCCTTCTCCGGGCCGACGGCATGTCAAAGTGCCCAGGACGGGCTCCATGCGTCCCGGGCAGTCGTCCCCCGGGTCTCCAGGCCGACGGCATGTCAAAATGTCCAGGACGGGCTCCATGCGTCCCGGGCAGTCGTCCCCCGGGTCTCCAGGCCGACGGCATGTCAAAGTGCCCAGGTTGGGCTCCATGCGTCCCGGGCAGTCGTCCCACGGGTCTCCGGGCCGACGGCATGTCAAAGTGCCCAGGACGGGCTCCATGCGTCCCGGGCATTCCTCCCCCTGGGCATCCGCCGCTCCCTTCCCTGGGCCGACGGCAGGTCAGATTGCCCAGGACGGGCTCCATGGGTCCCGGGCAGTCCTTCCCTGGGTGTCCGGCGCTCCCTTCTCCGGGCCGACGGCATGTCAAAGTGCCCAGGACGGGCTCCATGCGTCCCGGGCAGTCGTCCCCCGGGTCTCCAGGCCGACGGCATGTCAAAGTGCCCAGGACGGGCTCCATGCGTCCCGGGCAGTCGTCCCCCGGGTCTCCAGGCCGACGGCATGTCAAAATGTCCAGGACGGGCTCCATGCGTCCCAGGCAGTCGTCCCCCGGGTCTCCAGGCCGACGGCATGTCAAAGTGCCCAGGACGGGCTCCATGCGTCCCGGGCAGTCGTCCCCCGGGTCTCCAGGCCGACGGCATGTCAAAATGTCCAGGACGGGCTCCATGCGTCCCAGGCAGTCGTCCCCCGGGTCTCCAGGCCGACGGCATGTCAAAGTGCCCAGGACGGGCTCCATGCGTCCCGGGCAGTCGTCGTCCCGGGCGTCCGGGCCTGGGAGCTCCGGTGGTCCTCACCGTGCCTGAGGCCCAGCCGGGGTCCCCGAGCCCTGCCCGGCGTGGGCAGGCAGCAGCCCTACCACGAAGGCTCGGGGTGGGAAGCAGGGAGTCCTTTCGTTCCCGGCCACCTGGTTGCACCTTTCCCCTCGGCCATCTGGTCGCACGCAATGCTATCCAAAAGGGCGACCAGATGGCCAAACCTCCCTGGAAGTCCCTATGAGGTGCCATTTGCCTCCCCGATCCCAGCGAGGGCTCCAGGAGGTCGGGTACTTTTACGCCTTGGGTCCCCTCTGTCAACTCGTGTGCACAGATTACAAGAAAGGGGGGTAATTTTCCTCTGGATTACTAGGGGTAAGGGTATGCCCGGACACCCCTGCAAGGCTGGTGGTTCTCTGCCAGGGGGACCAGATGGGCTATGCCTGGGTAACAACACCCGGGGCTTCCCTCCTCCAGGCCAACGGCATGTCAAAGTGCCCAGGACGGGCTCCATGCGTCCCGGGCAGTCGTCCCCCGGGTCTCCAGGCCAACGGCATGAGCGAGTGCCCAGGTCGGGCTCCATGCGCCCCGGGCAGTCGTCCCCCGGGTCTCCAGGCCAACGGCATGAGCGAGTGCCCAGGTCGGGCTCCATGCTTCCCGGGCAGTCGTCCCCCGGGTCTCAAGGCCGATGGCATGTCAAAGTGCCCAGGATGGGCTCCATGCGTCCCGGGCATTCCTCCCCCCGGGCGTCCGTCGCTCCCTTCTCCGGGCCGACGGCAGGTCAGAGTGCCCAGGACGGGCTCCATGGGTCCCGGGCATTCCTCCGCTGGGTGTCCGGCTCTCCCTTCCCCGGGCCAACGGCTTGTCAGAGTGCCCAGGATGGGCTCCACGGGCCCCGGACGTCCGGGGCTCCCTTCCCCGGGCCAACGGCATGCCAGAATGCCCAGGACGGGCTCCACGAGTCCCGGGCGTCCGGGGCTCCCTTCCCTGGGACAACGGCTTGTCAGAGTGCCCAGGACGGGCTCCACGGGTCCCGGGCATCTTGGGCTCCCTTCCCCGGGCCAACGCATGCCAGAGTGCCCAAGACGGGCTCCACGAGTCCCCGGCGTCCGGGGCTCCCTTCCCCGGGACAACGGCTTGTCAGAGTGCCCAGGACGGGCTCCACGGGTCCCGGGCATCTGGGGCTCCCTTCCCCGTGCCAACGGCATGCCAGAGTGCCCAGGACGGGCTCCACGAGTCCCCGGCGTCCGGGGCTCCCTTCCCCGGGACACCGGCTTGCAAGAGTGCCCATGACGGGCTCCACGGGTCCCGGGTATCTGGGACTCCCTTCCCTGGGCCAACGGCATGCCGGAGTTCCCAGGACAGGCTCCACGGGTCCCGGGCGTCCGGGGCTCCCTTCCCCGGTCCGACGGCTTGTCAGAGTGCCCAGGACGGGCTCCACGGCTCCCGGGCGTCCGGGGTTCCCTTCCCCGGGTCAGCGGCATGTCAGAGTGCCCAGGACGAGTTCCACGGGTCCCGGGCAGTCCTCCCCCGGGCGTCCGGGGCTCCCTTCCCCGGGCCGTCGGCAGGTCAGAGTGCCCCGGACGGGCTCCATGGGTCCCGGGCAGTCCTCCCCCCGGGCGTCCGGGGCTCCCTTCCCCGGGCAGACGGCAGGTCAGAGTGCCCAGGACGGGCTCCATGGGTCCCGGGCAGTCCTCCCCCCGGGCGTCCGGGGCTCCCTTCCCCGGGCAGACGGCAGGTCAGAGTGACCAGGACGGGCTCCATGGGTCCCGGGCAGTCCTCTCCCGGGCGTACGTGGTTGTCCGACAGATTCGGGCAGATGTGCTTTTACGAACCGGATCGGAATCGGCCCAAATAATAATAATAATAATAATCCACATTTGTAAGGCGCACAATCACCCGTAAGGGTCTCTAGGCGCTAGGGGCCGTTGGGAAGATTAAGCAAGCTATTGCCCAGAGTCACATGGTGCTGGGCTAATCTGCCGCCGGTGCCGGGGATCGAACCGTGATCCCCAGATTCCGGAGTCAGCCGCCCTAGCCGCGGCGCCAGCTATTTCCCAGAGTCACGTGGTGCTGGGCTAATCTGCGGCCGGTGCCGGGGATCGAACCCTGATCTCTGGGATGCTCGAGGGTTACTACGCGCTCTACAAAAACCTCAAATAAAAAAATCTCCAGATTCCGGAGTCAGCCGCCCTAGCCGCGGCGCCAGCTATTTCCCAGAGTCACCTGGTGCTGGGCTAATCTGCCGCCGGTGCCGGGGATCGAACCGTGATCTCCAGATTCCGGAGTCAGCCTCCCTAGCCGCGGCGCCAGCTATTTCCCAGAGTCACGTGGTGCTGGGCTAATCTGCGGCCGGTGCCGGGGATCGAACCCTGATCTCTGGGATGCTCGAGGGTTACTACGCGCTCTACAAAAACCTTAAATAAAAAAATCTCCAGATTCCGGAGTCAGCCGCCCTAGCCGCGGCGCCAGCTATTTCCCAGAGTCACCTGGTGCTGGGCTAATCTGCCGCCGGTGCCGGGGATCGAACCGTGATCCCCAGATGGGGATATCCCAAAAATCTGGCATGGATACGGCCCGCCAGGACTGGTTTGGGCACCCCTGATATAGAGGCAGTCAACGCGAAATCTGCTGGGTTCGATTCTGATCCGTGTCAGAAGGACCGTAGGGCTTGGGTATCCGTACAACAGGGGTGCCCAAACCTGTCCTGGCGGGCCGTATCCATGCCAGATTTTTGGGATATCCCCATCTGGTGATCACGGTTCGATCCCCGGCGCCGGCGGCAGATCAGAGTGCCCAGGACGGGGTCCATGTGACCCGGGCAGTCCTATCCCCTGGGTGTACGTGGTTGTCCGACATGTCGGTCGTATTTGCTTTTACGTACCGGATCGGAATCGGCCCCCATAAAATCGTACGTAAAGTATATAGCAAATCAACCTGAAATCTGCTGGGTCAGAAAGGGCTCGATTCCGATCCGTGTCGGAAGGTTAGGAGTCCGTACGAATTTGTCGGGACGGCATGGCAGAGTGCCCGGGATGGGCTCCATGGCTCTTGGGCAGTCGTCCCCCGGGCGTCCGGGGCTCCATCCAGGCCGGCGGCAAGGCAGTGTGCCCGGGTCGGGCTCCATGCGTCCCGGGCATTCGTCCCCCGGGCGCCTGAAACTGCTGGGTCAGAGAGGGCTCGATTCCGATCCGTGTCGTAAGGTTAGGAGTCCGTACGAATTTGTCGGGACGACATGGCAGAGTGCCCGGGACGGGCTCCATGCGTCCCGGGCATTCGTCCCCCGGGCGTCCGGGGCTACATCCAGGCTGACGGTATGGCAGAGTGCCCGGGTCGGGCTCCATGGTTTTCACGGTGGTCCTCCCCTGGGTGTCAGGGGGCTCCTGGCCGACGGCATGGAAAAGTACCCAGGACGGGCTCCATGCGTCCCGGGCATTTGTCCCCCGGGCGTCCGGGGCTCCATCCAGGCCGACGGCATGGCAGAGTGCCCGGGTCAGGCTCCATGGTTTCCAGGGTGGTCCTCCCCAGGGTGTCGGGGCGCTCCAGGCCGAAGGCATGGAAAAGTGCCCAGGACGGGCTCCATGCGTCCCGGGCATTTGTCCCCCGGGCGTCCGGGGCTCCATCCAGGCCGACGGCATGGCAGAGTGCCCGGGTCGGGCTCCATGGCTTTCACGGTGGTCCTCCCCTGGGTGTCTGGGGGCTCCAGGCCGAAGGCATGGAAAAGTGCCCAGGACGGGCTCCATGCGTCCCGGGCACGGGCACGGGGACGGGGACAGGGTCGGGAGAGTCCAGGCGGCTTCACTTCCGTGTCCAGCCATCTGATCGCCCAGATTCCCTCGGCCATCTGGTCGCCCGGATATGAAGAAGGCAGTGGGTCCTGATAAAATAGGTCTGAATGACTTATATAAAGTGCACAGCAGACAACCAAGACTGCTGCCCAGAGTTCTATCGTCTTGGTTGGTAATGAGAAGAGTGCCTGAAATTATTAAAAAGAATCGATCAATTTTGATACCCAAGAATGTACCGATTAATGAACTTTCAAAAATCAGTAACTGGCGTCCAATTACCATCGGTACTGCATTCATGAAGCTATTCACAAAAATATTGACTAGAAGACTCTCAGTTTTTGTTGAATTGAATACGAGACAAAAAGGATTCATGAAAGTAAGAGGCTGTCTCGAGAATCTGACTATCCTGCAAAACACCATAAAAGGAGCACGAAAAAACAGACACTCATTAGCAGTTGTGTTCATTGATATATCAAAAGCCTTTGACTCTGTCAGCCATGGTCACATTATACAGAGTCTCGTAAGACTAAGAGTCCCACCAAACATCAGAGAAATAATAAAAGACCTATACACTGACTCGACAACATCTTTCAAGGGAAAGAACAACAAAGAAACTCCTGAAATAACAATGAAATCTGGGGTCAAACAAGGTGACTCTTTATCCCCATTACTATTTAACATTGCCATGGATCCTCTGATCTGTGATCTTCAGAAAAACGGCAAGGGCTTCACATTTGGATCAGATGATCTTAGTGAGCAAATCACCGCTCTCGCCTTTGCCGATGACATCGCAGTACTCACTCAGCAGTAGCTGGGAAGGAATGAGTACTAACCTGAAGATCATTGAAAAGTTCAGTAAAGCTACAGGACTTAAACTGAATGTGAAAAAGACACATGGATTCTATATCAGTCACCATAAAGACAAAATACTGATCAACAATTGTAAACCATGGCAATTTGAAAAAGAAAATATTGGAAATATTCATCCAGGAGAAAGCGAGAGATACCTCGGATTGAACTTTGATCCACATACTGGTCACACAAGCAACAACAGAATTAATGAGGTTCTTGTCGATTGGGCTCAAAAACTTGATAATTTACCACT
>NC_136057.1:217008207-217020707 GCF_964261635.1 Lissotriton helveticus | reverse complement strand
GAGGGTGCTGGAGCCCCCTGTCCCGCAGGCCACCAGTGGGTCCGTGCGCTGGGGACGGGGCTCCACCGGTTCCTGGGGAGGCTCTCCCCAGCCTGGCTAGGGTTCGGAAGGTGGGACCGGACCCGGGGCTTGAACTCCATCTGGCCAGGCCCCGAGGGTGCTGGTACCCCTCCGTCCAGCAATCCGGCCGGGGGTCCGGGGCGCCCGGGACGGAGGGTCCACCGGGGGCCCAGGGGAGGCTCTCCCCGGCCCGGCATAGGGTTTGGAAAGCCGGGACTGGGGCCGGGGACCGGGCCCGGGGCTTGAGCCCCGTCCGGCAGGGCCCAGTGGTGCGGGAATCCCCCCTCCGTCCTGCAAGCCGGCCGGGGGTCGGAGGTACCCGGGACGGAGGGTCCATCAGGGCCCGGGGAGGCCTGAAGCCCCAGAGCCCTGCAGCCCCAGAGACCTGCAGCTCTGCAGCCCCCGGAACCCTGCAGCCCCAGAGCCCTGCAGCTCCGGGGCAGGCAGATTGGCGTCCTTTTGGTCCCGGCCATCTGGTCGCCCCTCTCGCCTCGGCCATCTGGTCGCCCTGGAAGTCATGATGAGGTGCCATTCGCCTCCCGGATCCCAGCGAGGGCTCCAGGAGGTCGGGTACTTTCGCGCCTTGGGTCCCCTCTGTCACCTTGTGTGCACAGATTGCAAGAAAGTCAGGTAATTTCCCTCCGGATTACTAGGGGGCAGGGTATGCCCGGACACCCCTCCAAGGCTGGTGGTTCTCTGCTAGGGGGACCAGATGGGCTATGCCTGGGTAACACCTCCCTAGGCCACCCGGGGCTTCCTTCCTCCAGGCCAACGGCTTGTCAAATTGCCCAGGACGGGCTCCATGGCTCTTGGGCAGTCGTCCCCAGGGTCTCCAGGCCGATGGCATGTCAAAGTGACCAGGACGGGCTCCATGCGTCCCGGGCAGTCGTCCCCCGGATCTCCAGGCCGACGGCATGTCAAAGTGCCCAGGACGGGCTCCATGCGTCCCGGGCAGTCGTCCCCCGGGTCTCCAGGCCGACGGCATGTCAAAGTGCCCAGGACGGGCTCCATGCGTCCCGGGCAGTCGTCCCCCGGATCTCCAGGCCGACGGCATGTCAAAGTGCCCAGGACGGGCTCCATGCGTCCCGGGCAGTCGTCCCCCGGGTCTCCAGGCCGACGGCATGTCAAAGTGCCCAGGACGGGCTCCATGCGTCCCAGGCAGTCGTCCCCCGGGTCTCCAGGCCGACGGCATGTCAAAATGTCCAGGACGGGCTCCATGCGTCCCGGGCAGTCGTCCCCCGGGTCTCCAGGCCGACGGCATGTCAAAGTGCCCAGGTTGGGTTCCATGCGTCCCGGGCAGTTGTCCCCCGGGTCTCCAGGCCGATGGCATGTCAAAGTGCCCAGGATGGGCTCCATGCGTCCCGGGCAGTCGTCCCCCCGGGCATCCGCCGCTCCCTTCTCCGGGCCGACGGCAGGTCAGATTGCCCAGGACGGGCTCCATGGGTCCCGGGCAGTCCTCCCCTGGGTGTCCGGCGCTCCCTTCTCCGGGCCGACGGCATGTCAAAGTGCCCAGGACGGGCTCCATGCGTCCCGGGCAGTCGTCCCCCGGGTCTCCAGGCCGACGGCATGTCAAAATGTCCAGGACGGGCTCCATGCGTCCCGGGCAGTCGTCCCCCGGGTCTCCAGGCCGACGGCATGTCAAAGTGCCCAGGTTGGGCTCCATGCGTCCCGGGCAGTCGTCCCACGGGTCTCCGGGCCGACGGCATGTCAAAGTGCCCAGGACGGGCTCCATGCGTCCCGGGCATTCCTCCCCCTGGGCATCCGCCGCTCCCTTCCCTGGGCCGACGGCAGGTCAGATTGCCCAGGACGGGCTCCATGGGTCCCGGGCAGTCCTTCCCTGGGTGTCCGGCGCTCCCTTCTCCGGGCCGACGGCATGTCAAAGTGCCCAGGACGGGCTCCATGCGTCCCGGGCAGTCGTCCCCCGGGTCTCCAGGCCGACGGCATGTCAAAGTGCCCAGGACGGGCTCCATGCGTCCCGGGCAGTCGTCCCCCGGGTCTCCAGGCCGACGGCATGTCAAAATGTCCAGGACGGGCTCCATGCGTCCCAGGCAGTCGTCCCCCGGGTCTCCAGGCCGACGGCATGTCAAAGTGCCCAGGACGGGCTCCATGCGTCCCGGGCAGTCGTCCCCCGGGTCTCCAGGCCGACGGCATGTCAAAATGTCCAGGACGGGCTCCATGCGTCCCAGGCAGTCGTCCCCCGGGTCTCCAGGCCGACGGCATGTCAAAGTGCCCAGGACGGGCTCCATGCGTCCCGGGCAGTCGTCGTCCCGGGCGTCCGGGCCTGGGAGCTCCGGTGGTCCTCACCGTGCCTGAGGCCCAGCCGGGGTCCCCGAGCCCTGCCCGGCGTGGGCAGGCAGCAGCCCTACCACGAAGGCTCGGGGTGGGAAGCAGGGAGTCCTTTCGTTCCCGGCCACCTGGTTGCACCTTTCCCCTCGGCCATCTGGTCGCACGCAATGCTATCCAAAAGGGCGACCAGATGGCCAAACCTCCCTGGAAGTCCCTATGAGGTGCCATTTGCCTCCCCGATCCCAGCGAGGGCTCCAGGAGGTCGGGTACTTTTACGCCTTGGGTCCCCTCTGTCAACTCGTGTGCACAGATTACAAGAAAGGGGGGTAATTTTCCTCCGGATTACTAGGGGTAAGGGTATGCCCGGACACCCCTGCAAGGCTGGTGGTTCTCTGCCAGGGGGACCAGATGGGCTATGCCTGGGTAACAACACCCGGGGCTTCCCTCCTCCAGGCCAACGGCATGTC
Source organism: Lissotriton helveticus (assembly GCF_964261635.1). NCBI lineage: Eukaryota > Metazoa > Chordata > Amphibia > Caudata > Salamandridae > Lissotriton > Lissotriton helveticus. The sequence goes on along the minus strand of NC_136057.1, from coordinate 217,017,894 downwards.
AAAGTGCCCAGGACGGGCTCCATGCGTCCCGGGCAGTCGTCCCCCGGGTCTCCAGGCCAACGGCATGAGCGAGTGCCCAGGTCGGGCTCCATGCGCCCCGGGCAGTCGTCCCCCGGGTCTCCAGGCCAACGGCATGAGCGAGTGCCCAGGTCGGGCTCCATGCTTCCCGGGCAGTCGTCCCCCGGGTCTCAAGGCCGATGGCATGTCAAAGTGCCCAGGATGGGCTCCATGCGTCCCGGGCATTCCTCCCCCCGGGCGTCCGTCGCTCCCTTCTCCGGGCCGACGGCAGGTCAGATTGCCCAGGACGGGCTCCATGGGTCCCGGGCATTCCTCCGCTGGGTGTCCGGCTCTCCCTTCCCCGGGCCAACGGCTTGTCAGAGTGCCCAGGATGGGCTCCACGGGCCCCGGACGTCCGGGGCTCCCTTTCCCGGGCCAACGGCATGCCAGAATGCCCAGGACGGGCTCCACGAGTCCCGGGCGTCCGGGGCTCCCTTCCCTGGGACAACGGCTTGTCAGAGTGCCCAGGACGGGCTCCACGGGTCCCGGGCATCTTGGGCTCCCTTCCCCGGGCCAACGGCATGCCAGAGTGCCCAAGACGGGCTCCACGAGTCCCCGGCGTCCGGGGCTCCCTTCCCCGGGACAACGGCTTGTCAGAGTGCCCAGGACGGGCTCCACGGGTCCCGGGCATCTGGGGCTCCCTTCCCCGTGCCAACGGCATGCCAGAGTGCCCAGGACGGGCTCCACGAGTCCCCGGCGTCCGGGGCTCCCTTCCCCGGGACACCGGCTTGTCAGAGTGCCCATGACGGGCTCCACGGGTCCCGGGTATCTGGGACTCCCTTCCCTGGGCCAACGGCATGCCGGAGTTCCCAGGACAGGCTCCACGGGTCCCGGGCGTCCGGGGCTCCCTTCCCCGGTCCGACGGCTTGTCAGAGTGCCCAGGACGGGCTCCACGGCTCCCGGGCGTCCGGGGTTCCCTTCCCCGGGTCAGCGGCATGTCAGAGTGCCCAGGACGAGTTCCACGGGTCCCGGGCAGTCCTCCCCCGGGCGTCCGGGGCTCCCTTCCCCGGGCCGTCGGCAGGTCAGAGTGCCCAGGACGGGCTCCATGGGTCCCGGGCAGTCCTCCCCCCGGGCGTCCGGGGCTCCCTTCCCCGGGCAGACGGCAGGTCAGAGTGCCCAGGACGGGCTCCATGGGTCCCGGGCAGTCCTCCCCCCGGGCGTCCGGGGCTCCCTTCCCCGGGCAGACGGCAGGTCAGAGTGACCAGGACGGGCTCCACGGGTCCCGGGCAGTTCTCTCCCGGGCGTACGTGGTTGTCCGACAGATTCGGGCAGATGTGCTTTTACGAACCGGATCGGAATCGGCCCAAATAATAATAATAATAATAATCCACATTTGTAAGGCGCACAATCACCCGTAAGGGTCTCTAGGCGCTAGGGGCCGTTGGGAAGATTAAGCAAGCTATTGCCCAGAGTCACATGGTGCTGGGCTAATCTGCCGCCGGTGCCGGGGATCGAACCGTGATCCCCAGATTCCGGAGTCAGCCGCCCTAGCCGCGGCGCCAGCTATTTCCCAGAGTCACGTGGTGCTGGGCTAATCTGCGGCCGGTGCCGGGGATCGAACCCTGATCTCTGGGATGCTCGAGGGTTACTACACGCTCTACAAAAACCTCAAATAAAAAAATCTCCAGATTCCGGAGTCAGCCGCCCTAGCCGCGGCGCCAGCTATTTCCCAGAGTCACCTGGTGCTGGGCTAATCTGCCGCCGGTGCCGGGGATCGAACCGTGATCTCCAGATTCCGGAGTCAGCCTCCCTAGCCGCGGCGCCAGCTATTTCCCAGAGTCACGTGGTGCTGGGCTAATCTGCGGCCGGTGCCGGGGATCGAACCCTGATCTCTGGGATGCTCGAGGGTTACTACGCGCTCTACAAAAACCTTAAATAAAAAAATCTCCAGATTCCGGAGTCAGCCGCCCTAGCCGCGGCGCCAGCTATTTCCCAGAGTCACCTGGTGCTGGGCTAATCTGCCGCCGGTGCCGGGGATCGAACCGTGATCCCCAGATGGGGATATCCCAAAAATCTGGCATGGATACGGCCCGCCAGGACTGGTTTGGGCACCCCTGATATAGAGGCAGTCAACGCGAAATCTGCTGGGTTCGATTCCGATCCGTGTCAGAAGGACCGTAGGGCTTGGGAGTCCGTACAACAGGGGTGCCCAAACCTGTCCTGGCGGGCCGTATCCATGCCAGATTTTTGGGATATCCCCATCTGGTGATCACGGTTCGATCCCCGGCGCCGGCAGCAGATCAGAGTGCCCAGGACGGGGTCCATGTGACCCGGGCAGTCCTATCCCCTGGATGTACGTGGTTGTCCGACATGTCGGTCGTATTTGCTTTTACGTACCGGATCGGAATCGGCCCCCATAAAATCGTACGTAAAGTATATAGCAAATCAACCTGAAATCTGCTGGGTCAGAAAGGGCTCGATTCCGATCCGTGTCGGAAGGTTAGGAGTCCGTACGAATTTGTCGGGACGGCATGGCAGAGTGCCCGGGATGGGCTCCATGGCTCTTGGGCAGTCGTCCCCCGGGCGTCCGGGGCTCCATCCAGGCCGACGGCATGGCAGAGTGCCCGGGACGGGCTCCATGCGTCCCGGGCATTCGTCCCCCGGGCGTCCGGGGCTCCATCCAGGCCGGCGGCAAGGCAGTGTGCCCGGGTCGGGCTCCATGCGTCCCGGGCATTCGTCCCCCGGGCGCCTGAAACTGCTGGGTCAGAGAGGGCTCGATTCCAATCCGTGTCGTAAGGTTAGGAGTCCGTACGAATTTGTCGGGACGGCATGGCAGAGTGCCCGGGACGGGCTCCATGCGTCCCGGGCATTCGTCCCCCGGGCGTCCGGGGCTACATCCAGGCTGACGGTATGGCAGAGTGCCCGGGTCGGGCTCCGTGGTTTTCACGGTGGTCCTCCCCTGGGTGTCAGGGGGCTCCTGGCCGACGGCATGGAAAAGTACCCAGGACGGGCTCCATGCGTCCCGGGCATTTGTCCCCCGGGCGTCCGGGGCTCCATCCAGGCCGACGGCATGGCAGAGTGCCCGGGTCGGGCTCCATGGTTTCCAGGGTGGTCCTCCCCAGGGTGTCGGGGCGCTCCAGGCCGAAGGCATGGAAAAGTGCCCAGGACGGGCTCCATGCGTCCCGGGCATTCGTCCCCCGGGCGTCCGGGGCTCCATCCAGGCCGACGGCATGGCAGAGTGCCCGGGTCGGGCTCCATGGCTTTCACGGTGGTCCTCCCCTGGGTGTCTGGGGGCTCCAGGCCGAAGGCATGGAAAACTGCCCAGGACGGGCTCCATGCGTCCCGGGCACGGGCACGGGGACGGGGACAGGGTCGGGAGAGTCCAGGCGGCTTCACTTCCGTGTCCAGCCATCTGATCGCCCAGATTCCCTCGGCCATCTGGTCGCCCGGATCCCCTCGGGCATCTGGTCGCCCGCAACGCTTTCCTATGGTGCGACCAGATGGCCGAACTTCCCTGGAAGTCCCGATGAGGTGCCATTCGACGCCCGGATCCCAGCGAGGGCTCCAGGAGGTTGGGTACATTCGCGCCTTGGGTCCCCTCTGTCACCTCGCGTGCACAGATTACAAGAAAAGGGGGTAATTTTCCTCCGGATTACTAGGGAGAAGGGTACGCCTGGACACCCCTCCGACGCTGGTGGTTCTCTGCCATGGGGACCAGATGGGCTATGCCTGGGCAACACCTCCCTAGGCCACCCGGGGCTTCCTTCCTCCAGGCCAACTGCATGTCAAATTGCCCAGGACGGGCTCCATGGCTCCTGGGCAGTCGTCCCCCGGGCGTCCGGGGCTCCATCCAGGCTGACGGCATTGAAAAGTGCCCAGGACGGGCTCCATGCGTCCCGGGCATTCGTCCCCTGTGCGTCCGGGGCTCCATCTAGGCTGACGGTATGGCAGAGTGCCCGGGTCGGGCTCCATGGTTTTCACGGTGGTCCTCCCCTGGGTGTCTGGGGGCTCCAGGCCGACGGCATGTCACAGTGCCCAGGACGGGCTCCATGGGCCCCGGACAGCCCTCCCCCCGGGCGTTCGGGGCACATATCTCCAGGAGGCCAACGGCGTTGCAAAGTACCCGGAAAGGACTCCACGGGTACCGGGCAGTCCTCCCCCGGGCGTCCGGGGCACCCATCTCCATGAGGCCAACGGCATTGGCAAAGTACCCGGGAGGGGCTCCACGGGTCCCGGGCAGGCCTCCCCCGGGTGTCCAGGGCACCCACCTCCAGGCCGACGGCATGTAAAAGTGCCCAGGACGGGCTCCATGGGTCCCGGGCAGCCCACCCCCGGGCATCTGGGGCACCCATCTCCAGGAGGCCAACGGCGTTGCAAAGTACCCGGGAAGGGCTCCACGGGTACCGGGCAGTCCTCCCCCGGGCGTCCGGGGGCTCCCTTCTCCAGGCCGACGGCATGGTTCAATGCCCAGGACGGGACGTCAAGTGGCCAGGACGGGCTCCATGCGTCCCGGGCATTCGTCCCGGGACGGGGACGGGGTGGGGAAGAGTCCAGGCGGCTTCACCTCCATGCCCAGCCATCTGGTCGCCCGGATTCCCTCGGCCATCTGGTCGCCCGGATCCCCTCGGGCATCTGGTCGCCCGCAACGCTTTCCTATGGGGCGACCAGATGGCCGAACTTCCCTGGAAGTCCCGATGAGGTGCCATTCGCCGCCCGGATCCCAGTGAGGGCTCCAGGAGGTTGGGTACATTCGCGCCTTGGGTCCCCTCTGTCACCTCGCGTGCACAGATTACAAGAAAAGGGGGTAATTTTCCTCCGGATTACTAGGGAGAAGGGTACGCCCGGACACCCCTCCGAGGCTGGTGGTTCTCTGCCATGGGGACCAGATGGGCTATGCCTGGGCAACACCTCCCTAGGCCACCCGGGGCTTCCTTCCTCCAGGCCAACTGCATGTCAAATTGCCCAGGACGGGCTCCATGGCTCCTGGGCAGTCGTCCCCCGGGCGTCCGGGGCTCCATCCAGGCTGACGGCATTGAAAAGTGCCCAGGACGGGCTCCATGCGTCCCGGGCATTCGTCCCCTGGGCGTCCGGGGCTCCATCTAGGCTGACGGTATGGCAGAGTGCCCGGGTCGGGCTCCATGGTTTTCACGGTGGTCCTCCCCTGGGTGTCTGGGGGCTCCAGGCCGAAGGCATGGAAAAGTGCCCAGGACGGGCTCCATGCGTCCCGGGCATTCGTCCCCCGGGCGTCCGGGGCACCCATCTCCATGAGGCCAACGGCATTGGCAAAGTACCCAGGACGGGCTCCATGGGTCCCGGGCAGACCTCCCCCCGGGCGTCCGGGGCTCCCACCTCCAGGCCGACGGAATGTCAAAGTACCCAGGACGGGCTCCATGGGTCCCGGGCAGCTTCCCCCGGGGCGTCCGGGGCACCCACCTCCAGGCCGACGGCATGTCAAAGTACCCAGGACGGGCTCCACGGGTCCCGGGCATTCCTCTCCCAGGTCGTCCGGGCCCTAGAGCTCCGGTGGTCCAACCTGCGCCTGAGGCCCAGCCGGGGTCCAAGAGCCCTGCCTTGCGTGGGCAGGCAGTCAGGAACCCTACCGCGAAGGCTTGGGATGGATGGGGAGCTGGGAGTCCTTTCGATCCCGGCCCTCTGGTCGCCCGCGATGCTTTCCAATGGGGCGACCAGATGGACGGGCTTCCCTGGAAGTCCCGATGAGGTGCCATTCGGCTCCTGGATCCCAGCTAGGGCTCCATGAGGTCGGGTTCTTTTACGCCTTGGGTCCCCTCTGTCACCTCGCGTGCACGGATTGCAAGAAAGGGGGGTAATTTCCCTCCGGATTACTAGGGGCAGGGTACGCCCGGACACCTCTCCAGGGCTGGTGGTTCTCTGCCCGGGGGACCAGATGAGATATGCCTGGGCAACACCTCCCCCGGGCATCTGGGGGCTCCATTCTCCGGGCCAACGGCATGGCTCAATGCCCAGGACGGGCTCCACGTGTCCCGGACAGACCACCCCTGGGCGTCCGGGGCACCCATCTCCATGAGGCCAACGGGATGGCAAAGTACCCGGGAAGGGCTCCACGGGTCCCGGGCAGCCTTCCCCCGGGCGTCCGGGGCTCCCACCTTTAGGCCGACGGCATGTCACACTGCCCAGGACGGGCTCCATGGGCCCCGGACAGACCTCCCCCGGGCGTCCGGGGCACCCATCTCCAGGAGGCCAACGGGATGGCAAAGTACCCGGGAAGGGCTCCACGGGTCCCGGGCAGCCTTCCCCCGGGCATCCGGGGCTCCCACCTCCAGGCCGACGGCATGTCACAGTGCCCAGGACGGGCTCCATGGGCCCCGGACAGCCCTCCCCCCGGGCGTTCGGGGCACATATCTCCAGGAGGCCAACGGCGTTGCACAGTACCCGGAAAGGACTCCACGGGTACCGGGCAGTCCTCCCCCGGGCGTCCGGGGCACCCATCTCCATGAGGCCAACGGCATTGGCAAAGTACCCGGGAGGGGCTCCATGGGTCCCGGGCAGGCCTCCCCCGGGCGTCCAGGGCACCCACCTCCAGGCCGACGGCATGTAAAAGTGCCCAGGACGGGCTCCATGGGTCCCGGGCAGCCCACCCCCGGGCATCTGGGGCACCCATCTCCAGGAGGCCAACGGCGTTGCAAAGTACCCGGGAAGGGCTCCACGGGTACCGGGCAGTCCTCCCCCGGGCGTCCGGGGGCTCCCTTCTCCAGGCCGACGGCATGGTTCAATGCCCAGGACGGGACGTCAAGTGGCCAGGACGGGCTCCATGCGTCCCGGGCATTCGTCCCGGGACGGGGACGGGGTGGGGAAGAGTCCAGGCGGCTTCACCTCCATGCCCAGCCATCTGGTCGCCCGGATTCCCTCGGCCATCTGGTCGCCCGGATCCCCTCGGGCATCTGGTCGCCTGCAACGCTTTCCTATGGGGGGGACCAGATGGCCGAACTTCCCTGGAAGTCTTAATGAGGTGCCATTCGCCTCCCGGATCCCAGCGAGGGCTCCATGAGGTCGGGTTCTTTCACGCCTTGGGTCCCCTCTGTCACCTCGCGTGCACAGATTGCAAGAAAGGGGGGTAATTTGCCTCCGGATTACTATGGGGCAGGGTATGCCCGGACACCCCTCCAGGGTTGGTGGTTCTCTGCCATGGGGACCAGATGGGATATGCCTGGGCAACACCTCCCTAGGCCACCCGGAGCTTCCTTCCTCCAGGCCAACTGCATGTCAAATTGCCCAGGACGGGCTCCATGGCTCTTGGGCAGTCGTCCCCCGGGCGTCCGGTGCTCCATCCAGGCCGACGGCATGGCAGAGTGCCCGGGACAGGCTCCATGCGTCCCGGGCCTTCGCCCCCCCCGGGCGTCCGGGGCTCCATCCAGGCTGACGGCATGGCAGAGTGCCCGGGACGGGCTCCACGGGCCCCGGGCGTCCGGGGCTCCCTTCCCCGGGCCAGCGGCATGTCAGAGTGCCCAGGACGGGCTCCACGGGCCCCGGTCATCCGGGGCACCCTTCCCCGGGCCAGCGGCATGTCAGAGTGCCCAGGACCAGTTCCACGGGTCCCGGGCAGTCCTCCCCCCCGGGCGTCCGGGGCTCCCTTCCCCGGGCCAAAGCATTTCAGAGTGCCCAGGACGGGCTCCACGGGTTCCGGGCGTCCAGGTCTCCCTTCCCCGGGCCAACGGCTTGTCAGAGTGCCCAGGACGGGCTCCACGGGCCCCGGGCAGTCCTCCCCCCCGGGTGTCCGGGGCTCCCTTCCCCGGGCCAAAGCATTTCAGAGTGCCCAGGATGGGCTCCACGGGTCCCGGACGTCCGGGGCTCCCTTCCCCGGGCCAACGGCATACAGGAGTGCCCAGGACGGGCTCCACAGGTCCCGGTCGTCTGGGGCTCCCTTCCCCGGGCCAACGGCTTGTCAGAGTGTCAAGGACGGGCTCCACGGGTCCCGGTCGTCTGGGGTCCCTCCCCCGGGCCAACAGCAGGTCAGAGTGCCCAGGACGGGCTCCACGGGTCCCGGGCAGCCCACCCCCCCGGGCGTTCGGGGCACCCATCTCCAGGAGGCCAACGGCGTTGCAAAGTACCCGGGAAGGGCTCCACGGGTACCGGGCAGTCCTCCCCCGGGCGTCCGGGGCTCCCTTCTCCAGGCCAACGGCATGGTTCAATGCCCAGGACGGGCTCCATGTGTCCCAGACAGACCTCCCCCGGGCGTCCGGGGCACCCATCTCCAGGCCAACGGCATGGCTCAATGCCCAGGACGGGCTCCATGGGTCCGGGGAGGCGTCCCATGCGCCTCCGGGCTTGGGAGCCCCGGCTGGGTCCAGGGGCCCGGCCGGGCCCCGGGTCGGGTGCTCCGGCCCTGGGCCCTGTCTCCCAGCCTGCCGCACTGCCAAGGGCCCGGGAAGGGGTTCCGATGTGCCCGGGGAGCCTCCCCTTGCTTGGCTGGGTTCAGGAGCAGTGGCTAGGGCCCCTGAGGGCCCGGGGAGGGCGGCCTCCCCACCCCGGGCTCTGTCCTTGGTCCTGCTGCGTGGCAGGGTGCCCGGGACGGGGTCCGGAGGGACCGGGGAGGCGTCCCATGCACCTCCGGGCTTGGGAGCCCCGGCTGCGTCCAGGGGCCCGGCCGGGCCCCGGGTTGGGTGCTCCGGCCCTGGGCCCTGTCTCCCAGCCTGCCGCACTGCCAAGGGCCCGGGAAGGGGTTCCGATGTGCCCGGGGAGCCTCCCCTTGCTTGGCTGGGTTCAGGAGCAGTGGCTAGGGCCCCTGAGGGCCCGGGGAGGGCGGCCTCCCCACCCCGGGCTCTGTCCTTGGTCCTGCTGCGTGGCAGGGTGCCCGGGACGGGGTCCGGAGGGACCGGGGAGGCGTCCCATGCGCCTCCGGGCTTGGGAGCCCCGGCTGGGTCCAGGGGCCCGGGCGGGCCCCGGGTCGGGTGCTCCTGCCCTGGGCCCTGTCTCCCAGCCTGCCGCACGGCCAAGGGCCCGGGAAGGGGTTCCGATGTGCCCGGGGAGCCTCCCTTTGCTTGGCTGGGTTCAGGAGCAGTGGCTAGGGCCCCTGAGGGCCCGGGGAGGGCGGCCTCCCCACCCCGGGCTCTGTCCTTGGTCCTGCTGCGTGGCAGGGTGCCCGGGACGGGGTCCGGAGGGACCGGGGAGGCGTCCCATGCGCCTCCGGGCTTGGGAGCCCCGGCTGGGTCCAGGGGCCCGGGCGGGCCCCGGGTCGGGTGCTCCGGCCCTGGGCCCTGTCTCCCAGCCTGCCACACGGCCAAGGGCCCGGGAAGGGGTTCCGATGTGCCCGGGGAGCCTCCCCTTGCTTGGCTGGGTTCAGGAGCAGTGGCTAGGGCCCCTGAGGGCCCGGGGAGGGCGGCCTCCCCACCCCGGGCTCTGTCCTTGGTCCTGCTGCGTGGCAGGGTGCCCGGGACGGGGTCCGGAGGGACCGGGGAGGCGTCCCATGCGCCTCCGGGCTTGGGAGCCCCGGCTGGGTCCAGGGGCCCGGGCGGGCCCCGGGTCGGGTGATCAGGCCCTGGGCCCTGTCTCCCAGCCTGCCGCACTGCCAAGGGCCCGGAAAGGGGTTCCGATGTGCCCGGGGAGCCTCCCCTTGCTTGTCTGTGTTCAGGAGCTCCATCCGGGGCCCCTGAGGGCCCCGGGGAGGGTGGCCTCCCCACCCCGGGCTCCGTCCTGGGTCCTGCCGCGGGGCAG
>NC_136057.1:216973207-216998207 GCF_964261635.1 Lissotriton helveticus | reverse complement strand
CCGGTGGTGCGCGAGCTCCCCGTCCCGCCGGCCACCAGAGGGTCCGGGCACTGGGGACGGGGCTCCACCGGGGCCCGGGGAGGCTCTCCCCAGCCTGGCTAGGGTTCAGAAGGTGGGACCGGGCCCGGGGCTTGAACTCCATCTGGCCAGGCCCCGAGGGTGCTGGAGCCCCCTGTCCCGCAGGCCACCAGAGGGTCCGGGCGCTGGGGACGGGGCTCCACCGGGGCCCGGGGAGGCTCTCCCCAGCCTGGCTAGGGTTCGGAAGGTGGGACCGGACCCGGGGCTTGAACTCCATCTGGCCAGGCCCCGAGGGTGCTGGTACCCCTCCGTCCTGCAATCCGGCCGGGGATCCGGGGTGCCCGGGACGTAGGGTCCACCGGGGCCCGGGGAGGCTCTCCCCAGCCTGGCTAGGGTTCGGAAGGTGGGACCGGACCCGGGGCTTGAACTCCATCTGGCCAGGCCCCGAGGGTGCTGGAGCCCCCTGTCCCGCAGGCCACCAGTGGGTCCGGGCGCTGGGGACGGGGCCCCACCGGGGCCCGGGGAGGCTCTCCCCAGCCTGGCTAGGGTTCGGAAGGTGGGTCCGGACCCGGGGCTTGAACTCCATCTGGCCAGGCCCCGAGGGTGCTGGAGCCCCCTGTCCCGCAGGCCACCAGTGGGTCCGGGCGCTGGGGACGGGGCCCCACCGGGGCCCGGGGAGGCTCTCCCCAGCCTGGCTAGGGTTCGGAAGGTGGGACCGGACCCGGGGCTTGAACTCCATCTGGCCAGGCCCCGAGGGTGCTGGAGCCCCCTGTCCCGCAGGCCACCAGTGGGTCCGTGCGCTGGGGACGGGGCTCCACCGGTTCCCGGGGAGGCTCTCCCCAGCCTGGCTAGGGTTCGGAAGGTGGGACCGGACCCGGGGCTTGAACTCCATCTGGCCAGGCCCCGAGGGTGCTGGAGCCCCCTGTCCCGCAGGCCACCAGTGGGTCCGTGCGCTGGGGACGGGGCTCCACCGGTTCCCGGGGAGGCTCTCCCCAGCCTGGCTAGGGTTCGGAAGGTGGGACCGGACCCGGGGCTTGAATTCCATCTGGCCAGGCCCCGAGGGTGCTGGAGCCCCCTGTCCCGCAGGCCACCAGTGGGTCTGTGCGCTGGGGACGGGGCTCCACCGGTTCCCGGGGAGGCTCTCCCCAGCCTGGCTAGGGTTCGGAAGGTGGGACCGGACCCGGGGCTTGAACTCCATCTGGCCAGGCCCCGAGGGTGCTGGTACCCCTCCGTCCAGCAATCCGGCCGGGGGTCCGGGGCGCCCGGGACGGAGGGTCCACCGGGGGCCCAGGGGAGGCTCTCCCCGGCCCGGCATAGGGTTTGGAAAGCCGGGACTGGGGCCTGGGACCGGGCCCGGGGCTTGAGCCCCGTCCGGCAGGGCCCAGTGGTGCGGGAATCCCCCCTCCATCCTGCAAGCCGGCCGGGGGTCGGAGGTACCCGGGACGGAGGGTCCATCAGGGCCCGGAGAGGCCTGAAGCCCCGGAGCCCTGCAGCCCCAGAGACCTGCAGCTCTGCAGCCCCCGGAACCCTGCAGCCCCAGAGCCCTGCAGCTCCGGGGCAGGCAGATTGGCGTCCTTTTGGTCCCGGCCATCTGGTCGCCCCTCTCGCCTCGGCCATCTGGTCGCCCTGGAAGTCATGATGAGGTGCCATTCGCCTCCCGGATCCCAGCGAGGGCTCCAGGAGGTCGGGTACTTTCGCGCCTTGGGTCCCCTCTGTCACCTTGTGTGCACAGATTGCAAGAAAGTCAGGTAATTTCCCTCCGGATTACTAGGGGGCAGGGTATGCCCGGACACCCCTCCAAGGCTGGTGGTTCTCTGCTAGGGGGACCAGATGGGCTATGCCTGGGTAACACCTCCCTAGGCCACCCGGGGCTTCCTTCCTCCAGGCCAACGGCTTGTCAAATTGCCCAGGACGGGCTCCATGGCTCTTGGGCAGTCGTCCCCCGGGTCTCCAGGCCGATGGCATGTCAAAGTGCCCAGGACGGGCTCCATGCGTCCCGGGCAGTCGTCCCCCGGATCTCCAAGCCGACGGCATGTCAAAGTGCCCAGGACGGGCTCCATGCGTCCCGGGCAGTCGTCCCCCGGGTCTCCAGGCCGACGGCATGTCAAAGTGCCCAGGACGGGCTCCATGCGTCCCGGGCAGTCGTCCCCCGGATCTCCAGGCCGACGGCATGTCAAAGTGCCCAGGACGGGCTCCATGCGTCCCGGGCAGTCGTCCCCCGGGTCTCCAGGCCGACGGCATGTCAAAGTGCCCAGGACGGGCTCCATGCGTCCCGGGCAGTCGTCCCCCGGGTCTCCAGGCCGACGGCATGTCAAAATGTCCAGGACGGGCTCCATGCGTCCCGGGCAGTCGTCCCCCGGGTCTCCAGGCCGACGGCATGTCAAAGTGCCCAGGTTGGGCTCCATGCGTCCCGGGCAGTTGTCCCCCGGGTCTCCAGGCCGATGGCATGTCAAAGTGCCCAGGACGGGCTCCATGCGTCCCGGGCAGTCGTCCCCCCGGGCATCCGCCGCTCCCTTCTCCGGGCCGACGGCAGGTCAGATTGCCCAGGACGGGCTCCATGGGTCCCGGGCAGTCCTCCCCTGGGTGTCCGGCGCTCCCTTCTCCGGGCCGACGGCATGTCAAAGTGCCCAGGACGGGCTCCATGCGTCCCGGGCAGTCGTCCCCCGGGTCTCCAGGCCGACAGCATGTCAAAATGTCCAGGACGGGCTCCATGCGTCCCGGGCAGTCGTCCCCCGGGTCTCCAGGCCGACGGCATGTCAAAGTGCCCAGGTTGGGCTCCATGCGTCCCGGGCAGTCGTCCCACGGGTCTCCGGGCCGACGGCATGTCAAAGTGCCCAGGACGGGCTCCATGCGTCCTGGGCATTCCTCCCCCTGGGCATCCGCCGCTCCCTTCCCTGGGCCGACGGCAGGTCAGATTGCCCAGGACGGGCTCCATGGGTCCCGGCAGTCCTTCCCTGGGTGTCCGGCGCTCCCTTCTCCGGGCCGACGGCATGTCAAAGTGCCCAGGACGGGCTCCATGCGTCCCGGGCAGTCGTCCCCCGGGTCTCCAGGCCGACGGCATGTCAAAGTGCCCAGGACGGGCTCCATGCGTCCCGGGCAGTCGTCCCCCGGGTCTCCAGGCCGACGGCATGTCAAAGTGCCCAGGACGGGCTCCATGCGTCCCGGGCAGTCGTCCCCCGGATCTCCAGGCCGACGGCATGTCAAAGTGCCCAGGACGGGCTCCATGCGTCCCGGGCAGTCGTCCCACGGGTCTCCGGGCCGACGGCATGTCAAAGTGCCCAGGACGGGCTCCATGCGTCCCGGGCATTCCTCCCCCTGGGCATCCGCCGCTCCCTTCCCTGGGCCGACGGCAGGTCAGATTGCCCAGGACGGGCTCCATGGGTCCCGGCAGTCCTTCCCTGGGTGTCCGGCGCTCCCTTCTCCGGGCCGACGGCATGTCAAAGTGCCCAGGACGGGCTCCATGCGTCCCGGGCAGTCGTCCCCCGGGTCTCCAGGCCGACGGCATGTCAAAGTGCCCAGGACGGGCTCCATGCGTCCCGGGCAGTCGTCCCCCGGGTCTCCAGGCCGACGGCATGTCAAAATGTCCAGGACGGGCTCCATGCGTCCCAGGCAGTCGTCCCCCGGGTCTCCAGGCCGACGGCATGTCAAAGTGCCCAGGACGGGCTCCATGCGTCCCGGGCAGTCGTCCCCCGGGTCTCCAGGCCGACGGCATGTCAAAATGTCCAGGACGGGCTCCATGCGTCACAGGCAGTCGTCCCCCGGGTCTCCAGGCCGACGGCATGTCAAAGCGCCCAGGACGGGCTCCATGCGTCCCGGGCAGTCGTCATCCCGGGCGTCCGGGCCTGGGAGCTCCGGTGGTCCTCACCGTGCCTGAGGCCCAGCCGGGGTCCCCGAGCCCTGCCCGGCGTGGGCAGGCAGCAGCCCTACCACGAAGGCTCGGGGTGGGAAGCAGGGAGTCCTTTCGTTCCCGGCCACCTGATTGCACCTTTCCCCTCGGCCATCTGGTCGCACGCAATGCTATCCAAAAGGGCGACCAGATGGCCAAACCTCCCTGGAAGTCCCTATGAGGTGCCATTTGCCTCCCCGATCCCAGCGAGGGCTCCAGGAGGTCGGGTACTTTTACGCCTTGGGTCCCCTCTGTCAACTCGTGTGCACAGATTACAAGAAAGGGGGGTAATTTTCCTCCGGATTACTAGGGGTAAGGGTATGCCCGGACACCCCTGCAAGGCTGGTGGTTCTCTGCCAGGGGGACCAGATGGGCTATGCCTGGGTAACAACACCCGGGGCTTCCCTCCTCCAGGCCAACGGCATGTCAAAGTGCCCAGGACGGGCTCCATGCGTCCCGGGCAGTCGTCCCCCGGGTCTCCAGGCCAACGGCATGAGCGAGTGCCCAGGTCGGGCTCCATGCGCCCCGGGCAGTCGTCCCCCGGGTCTCCAGGCCAACGGCATGAGCGAGTGCCCAGGTCGGGCTCCATGCTTCCCGGGCAGTCGTCCCCCGGGTCTCAAGGCCGATGGCATGTCAAAGTGCCCAGGATGGGCTCCATGCGTCCCGGGCATTCCTCCCCCCGGGCGTCCGTCGCTCCCTTCTCCGGGCCGACGGCAGGTCAGATTGCCCAGGACGGGCTCCATGGGTCCCGGGCATTCCTCCGCTGGGTGTCCGGCTCTCCCTTCCCCGGGCCAACGGCTTGTCAGAGTGCCCAGGATGGGCTCCACGGGCCCCGGACATCCGGGGCTCCCTTCCCCGGGCCAACGGCATGCCAGAATGCCCAGGACGGGCTCCACGAGTCCCGGGCGTCCGGGGCTCCCTTCCCTGGGACAACGGCTTGTCAGAGTGCCCAGGACGGGCTCCACGGGTCCCGGGCATCTTGGGCTCCCTTCCCCGGGCCAACGGCATGCCAGAGTGCCCAAGACGGGCTCCACGAGTCCCCGGCGTCCGGGGCTCCCTTCCCCGGGACAACGGCTTGTCAGAGTGCCCAGGACGGGCTCCACGGGTCCCGGGCATCTGGGGCTCCCTTCCCCATGCCAACGGCATGCCAGAGTGCCCAGGACGGGCTCCACGAGTCCCCGGCGTCCGGGGCTCCCTTCCCCGGGACACCGGCTTGTCAGAGTGCCCATGACGGGCTCCACGGGTCCCGGGTATCTGGGACTCCCTTCCCTGGGCCAACGGCATGCCGGAGTTCCCAGGACAGGCTCCACGGGTCCCGGGCGTCCGGGGCTCCCTTCCCCGGTCCGACGGCTTGTCAGAGTGCCCAGGACGGGCTCCACGGCTCCCGGGCGTCCGGGGTTCCCTTCCCCGGGTCAGCGGCATGTCAGAGTGCCCAGGACGAGTTCCACGGGTCCCGGGCAGTCCTCCCCCGGGCGTCCGGGGCTCCCTTCCCCGGGCCGTCGGCAGGTCAGAGTGCCCAGGACGGGCTCCATGGGTCCCGGGCAGTCCTCCCCCCGGGCGTCCGGGGCTCCCTTCCCCGGGCAGACGGCAGGTCAGAGTGACCAGGACGGGCTCCACGGGTCCCGGGCAGTCCTCTCCCGGGCGTACGTGGTTGTCCGACAGATTCGGGCAGATGTGCTTTTACGAACCGGATCGGAATCGGCCCAAATAATAATAATAATAATAATCCACATTTGTAAGGCGCACAATCACCCGTAAGGGTCTCTAGGCGCTAGGGGCCGTTGGGAAGATTAAGCAAGCTATTGCCCAGAGTCACATGGTGCTGGGCTAATCTGCCGCCGGTGCCGGGGATCGAACCGTGATCCCCAGATTCCAGAGTCAGCCGCCCTAGCCGCGGCGCCAGCTATTTCCCAGAGTCACGTGGTGCTGGGCTAATCTGCGGCCGGTGCCGGGGATCGAACCCTGATCTCTGGGATGCTCGAGGGTTACTACGCGCTCTACAAAAACCTCAAATAAAAAAATCTCCAGATTCCGGAGTCAGCCGCCCTTGCCGCGGCGCCAGCTATTTCCCAGAGTCACCTGGTGCTGGGCTAATCTGCCGCCGGTGCCGGGGATCGAACCGTGATCTCCAGATTCCGGAGTCAGCCTCCCTAGCCGCGGCGCCAGCTATTTCCCAGAGTCACGTGGTGCTGGGCTAATCTGCGGCCGGTGCCGGGGATCGAACCCTGATCTCTGGGATGCTCGAGGGTTACTACGCGCTCTACAAAAACCTTAAATAAAAAAATCTCCAGATTCCGGAGTCAGCCGCCCTAGCCGCGGCGCCAGCTATTTCCCAGAGTCACCTGGTGCTGGGCTAATCTGCCGCCGGTGCCGGGGATCGAACCGTGATCCCCAGATGGGGATATCCCAAAAATCTGGCATGGATACGGCCCGCCAGGACTGGTTTGGGCACCCCTGATATAGAGGCAGTCAACGCGAAATCTGCTGGGTTCGATTCCGATCCGTGTCAGAAGGACCGTAGGGCTTGGGAGTCCGTACAACAGGGGTGCCCAAACCTGTCCTGGCGGGCCGTATCCATGCCAGATTTTTGGGATATCCCCATCTGGTGATCACGGTTCGATCCCCGGCGCCGGCGGCAGATCAGAGTGCCCAGGACGGGGTCCATGTGACCCGGGCAGTCCTATCCCCTGGGTGTACGTGGTTGTCCGACATGTCGGTCGTATTTGCTTTTACGTACCGGATCGGAATCGGCCCCCATAAAATCGTACGTAAAGTATATAGCAAATCAACCTGAAATCTGCTGGGTCAGAAAGGGCTCGATTCCGATCCGTGTATGAAGGTTAGGAGTCCGTACGAATTTGTCGGGACGGCATGGCAGAGTGCCCGGGATGGGCTCCATGGCTCTTGGGCAGTCGTCCCCCGGGCGTCCGGGGCTCCATCCAGGCCGACGGCATGGCAGAGTGCCCGGGACGGGCTCCATGCGTCCCGGGCATTCGTCCCCCGGGCGTCCGGGGCTCCATCCAGGCCGGCGGCAAGGCAGTGTGCCCGGGTCGGGCTCCATGCGTCCCGGGCATTCGTCCCCCGGCGCCTGAAACTGCTGGGTCAGAGAGGGCTCGATTCCGATCCGTGTCGTAAGGTTAGGAGTCCGTACGAATTTGTCGGGACGGCATGGCAGAGTGCCCGGGACGGGCTCCATGCGTCCCGGGCATTCGTCCCCCGGGCGTCCGGGGCTACATCCAGGCTGACGGTATGGCAGAGTGCCCGGGTCGGGCTCCATGGTTTTCACGGTGGTCCTCCCCTGGGTGTCAGGGGGCTCCTGGCCGACGGCATGGAAAAGTACCCAGGACGGGCTCCATGCGTCCCGGGCATTTGTCCCCCGGGCGTCCGGGGCTCCATCCAGGCCGACGGCATGGCAGAGTGCCCGGGTCTGGCTCCATGGTTTCCAGGGTGGTCCTCCCCAGGGTGTCGGGGCGCTCCAGGCCGAAGGCATGGAAAAGTGCCCAGGACGGGCTCCATGCGTCCCGGGCATTTGTCCCCCGGGCGTCCGGGGCTCCATCCAGGCCGACGGCATGGCAGAGTGCCCAGGTCGGGCTCCATGGCTTTTACGGTGGTCCTCCCCTGGGTGTCTGGGGGCTCCAGGCCGAAGGCATGGAAAAGTGCCCAGGACGGGCTCCATGCGTCCCGGGCACGGGCACGGGGACGGGGACAGGGTCGGGAGAGTCCAGGCGGCTTCACTTCCGTGTCCAGCCATCTGATCGCCCAGATTCCCTCGGCCATCTGGTCGCCCGGATCCCCTCGGGCATCTGGTCGCCCGCAACGCTTTCCTATGGTGCGACCAGATGGCCGAACTTCCCTGGAAGTCCCGATGAGGTGCCATTCGATGCCCGGATCCCAGCGAGGGCTCCAGGAGGTTGGGTACATTCGCGCCTTGGGTCCCCTCTGTCACCTCGCGTGCACAGATTACAAGAAAAGGGGGTAATTTTCCTCCGGATTACTAGGGAGAAGGGTACGCCCGGACACCCCTCCGAGGCTGGTGGTTCTCTGCCATGGGGACCAGATGGGCTATGCCTGGGCAACACCTCCCTAGGCCACCCGGGGCTTCCTTCCTCCAGGCCAACTGCATGTCAAATTGCCCAGGACGGGCTCCATGGCTCCTGGGCAGTCGTCCCCAGGCGTCCGGGGCTCCATCCAGGCTGACGGCATTGAAAAGTGCCCAGGACGGGCTCCATGCGTCCCGGGCATTCGTCCCCTGGGCGTCCGGGGCTCCATCTAGGCTGACGGTATGGCAGAGTGCCCGGGTCGGGCTCCATGGTTTTCACGGTGGTCCTCCCCTGGGTGTCTGGGGGCTCCAGGCCGACGGCATGTCACAGTGCCCAGGACGGGCTCCATGGGCCCCGGACAGCCCTCCCCCCGGGCGTTCGGGGCACATATCTCCAGGAGGCCAACGGCGTTGCAAAGTACCCGGAAAGGACTCCACGGGTACCGGGCAGTCCTCCCCCGGGCGTCCGGGGCACCCATCTCCATGAGGCCAACGGCATTGGCAAAGTACCCGGGAGGGGCTCCACGGGTCCCGGGCAGGCCTCCCCCGGGCGTCCAGGGCACCCACCTCCAGGCCGACGGCATGTAAAAGAGCCCAGGACGGGCTCCATGGGTCCCGGGCAGCCCACCCCCGGGCATCTGGGGCACCCATCTCCAGGAGGCCAACGGCGTTGCAAAGTACCCGGGAAGGGCTCCACGGGTACCGGGCAGTCCTCCCCCGGGCGTCCGGGGGCTCCCTTCTCCAGGCCGACGGCATGGTTCAATGCCCAGGACGGGACGTCAAGTGGCCAGGACGGGCTCCATGCGTCCCGGGCATTTGTCCCGGGACGGGGACGGGGTGGGGAAGAGTCCAGGCGGCTTCACCTCTATGCCCAGCCATCTGGTCGCCCGGATTCCCTCGGCCATCTGGTCGCCCGGATCCCCTCGGGCATCTGGTCGCCCGCAACGCTTTCCTATGGGGCGACCAGATGGCCGAACTTCCCTGGAAGTCCCGATGAGGTGCCATTCGCCGCCCGGATCCCAGCGAGGGCTCCAGGAGGTTGGGTACATTCGCGCCTTGGGTCCCCTCTGTCACCTCGCGTGCACAGATTACAAGAAAAGGGGGTAATTTTCCTCCGGATTACTAGGGAGAAGGGTACGCCCGGACACCCCTCCGAGGCTGGTGGTTCTCTGCCATGGGGACCAGATGGGCTATGCCTGGGCAACACCTCCCTAGGCCACCCGGGGCTTCCTTCCTCCAGGCCAACTGCATGTCAAATTGCCCAGGACGGGCTCCATGGCTCCTGGGCAGTCGTCCCCCGGGCGTCCGGGGCTCCATCCAGGCTGACGGCATTGAAAAGTGCCCAGGACGGGCTCCATGCGTCCCGGGCATTCGTCCCCTGGGCGTCCGGGGCTCCATCTAGGCTGACGGTATGGCAGAGTGCCCGGGTCGGGCTCCATGGTTTTCACGGTGGTCCTCCCCTGGGTGTCTGGGGGCTCCAGGCCGAAGGCATGGAAAAGTGCCCAGGACGGGCTCCATGCGTCCCGGGCATTCGTCCCCCGGGCGTCCGGGGCACCCATCTCCATGAGGCCAACGGCATTGGCAAAGTACCCAGGACGGGCTCCATGGGTCCCGGGCAGACCTCCCCCCGGGCGTCCGGGGCTCCCACCTCCAGGCCGACGGAATGTCAAAGTACCCAGGACGGGCTCCATGGGTCCCGGGCAGCTTCCCCCGGGGCGTCCGGGGCACCCACCTCCAGGCCGACGGCATGTCAAAGTACCCAGGACGGGCTCCACGGGTCCCGGGCATTCCTCTCCCAGGTCGTCCGGGCCCTAGAGCTCCGGTGGTACAACCTGCGCCTGAGGCCCAGCCGGGGTCCAAGAGCCCTGCCTTGCGTGGGCAGGCAGTCAGGAACCCTACCGCGAAGGCTTGGGATGGATGGGGAGCTGGGAGTCCTTTCGATCCCGGCCCTCTGGTCGCCCGCGATGCTTTCCAATGGGGCGACCAGATGGCCGGGCTTCCCTGGAAGTCCCGATGAGGTGCCATTCGGCTCCTGGATCCCAGCTAGGGCTCCATGAGGTCGGGTTCTTTTACGCCTTGGGTCCCCTCTGTCACCTCGCGTGCACGGATTGCAAGAAAGGGGGGTAATTTCCCTCCGGATTACTAGGGGCAGGGTACGCCCGGACACCTCTCCAGGGCTGGTGGTTCTCTGCCCGGGGGACCAGATGAGATATGCCTGGGCAACACCTCCCCCGGGCATCTGGGGGCTCCATTCTCCGGGCCAACGGCATGGCTCAATGCCCAGGACGGGCTCCACGTGTCCCGGACAGACCACCCCTGGGCGTCCGGGGCACCCATCTCCATGAGGCCAACGGGATGGCAAAGTACCCGGGAAGGGCTCCACGGGTCCCGGGCAGCCTTCCCCCGGGCGTCCGGGGCTCCCACCTTTAGGCCGACGGCATGTCACACTGCCCAGGACGGGCTCCATGGGCCCCGGACAGACCTCCCCCGGGCGTCCGGGGCACCCATCTCCAGGAGGCCAACGGGATGGCAAAGTACCCGGGAAGGGCTCCACGGGTCCCGGGCAGCCTTCCCCCGGGCGTCCGGGGCTCCCACCTCCAGGCCGACGGCATGTCACAGTGCCCAGGACGGGCTCCATGGGCCCCGGACAGCCCTCCCCCCGGGCGTTCGGGGCACATATCTCCAGGAGGCCAACGGCGTTGCAAAGTACCCGGAAAGGACTCCACGGGTACCGGGCAGTCCTCCCCCGGGCGTCCGGGGCACCCATCTCCATGAGGCCAACGGCATTGGCAAAGTACCCGGGAGGGGCTCCACGGGTCCCGGGCAGGCCTCCCCCGGGCGTCCAGGGCACCCACCTCCAGGCCGACGGCATGTAAAAGTGCCCAGGACGGGCTCCATGGGTCCCAGGCAGCCCACCCCCGGGCATCTGGGGCACCCATCTCCAGGAGGCCAACGGCGTTGCAAAGTACCCGGGAAGGGCTCCACGGGTACCGGGCAGTCCTCCCCCGGGCGTCCGGGGGCTCCCTTCTCCAGGCCGACGGCATGGTTCAATGCCCAGGACGGGACGTCAAGTGGCCAGGACGGGCTCCATGCGTCCCGGGCATTCGTCCCGGGACGGGGACGGGGTGGGGAAGAGTCCAGGCGGCTTCACCTCCATGCCCAGCCATCTGGTCGCCCGGATTCCCTCGGCCATCTGGTCGCCCGGATCCCCTCGGGCATCTGGTCGCCTGCAACGCTTTCCTATGGGGGGGACCAGATGGCCGAACTTCCCTGGAAGTCTTAATGAGGTGCCATTCGCCTCCCGGATCCCAGCGAGGGCTCCATGAGGTCGGGTTCTTTCACGCCTTGGGTCCCCTCTGTCACCTCGCGTGCACAGATTGCAAGAAAGGGGGGTAATTTGCCTCCGGATTACTATGGGGCAGGGTATGCCCGGACACCCCTCCAGGGTTGGTGGTTCTCTGCCATGGGGACCAGGTGGGATATGCCTGGGCAACACCTCCCTAGGCCACCCGGAGCTTCCTTCCTCCAGGCCAACTGCATGTCAAATTGCCCAGGACGGGCTCCATGGCTCTTGGGCAGTCGTCCCCCGGGCGTCCGGTGCTCCATCCAGGCCGACGGCATGGCAGAGTGCCCGGGACAGGCTCCATGCGTCCCGGGCCTTCGCCCCCCCGGGCGTCCGGGGCTCCATCCAGGCTGACGGCATGGCAGAGTGCCCGGGACAGGCTCCACGGGCCCCGGGCGTCCGGGGCTCCCTTCCCCGGGCCAGCGGCATGTCAGAGTGCCCAGGACGGGCTCCACGGGCCCCGGTCATCCGGGGCACCCTTCCCCGGGCCAGCGGCATGTCAGAGTGCCCAGGACCAGTTCCACGGGTCCCGGGCAGTCCTCCCCCCCGGGCGTCCGGGGCTCCCTTCCCCGGGCCAAAGCATTTCAGAGTGCCCAGGACGGGCTCCACGGGTTCCGGGCGTCCAGGTCTCCCTTCCCCGGGCCAACGGCTTGTCAGAGTGCCCAGGACGGGCTCCACTGGGCCCGGGCAGTCCTCCCCCCCGGGTGTCCGGGGCTCCCTTCCCCGGGCCAAAGCATTTCAGAGTGCCCAGGACGGGCTCCACGGGTCCCGGACGTCCGGGGCTCCCTTCCCCGGGCCAACGGCATACAGGAGTGCCCAGGACGGGCTCCACGGGTCCCGGACGTCCGGGGCTCCCTTCCCCGGGCCAACGGCATACAGGAGTGCCCAGGACGGGCTCCACAGGTCCCGGTCGTCTGGGGCTCCCTTCCCCGGGCCAACGGCTTGTCAGAGTGTCAAGGACGGGCTCCACGGGTCCCGGTCGTCTGGGGTCCCTCCCCCGGGCCAACAGCAGGTCAGAGTGCCCAGGACGGGCTCCACGGGTCCCGGGCAGCCCACCCCCCCGGGCGTTCGGGGCACCCATCTCCAGGAGGCCAACGGCGTTGCAAAGTACCCGGGAAGGGCTCCACGGGTACCGGGCAGTCCTCCCCCGGGCGTCCGGGGCTCCCTTCTCCAGGCCAACGGCATGGTTCAATGCCCAGGACGGGCTCCATGTGTCCCAGACAGACCTCCCCCGGGCGTCCGGGGCACCCATCTCCAGGCCAACGGCATGGCTCAATGCCCAGGACGGGCTCCATGGGTCCGGGGAGGCGTCCCATGCGCCTCCAGGCTTGGGAGCCCCGGCTGGGTCCAGGGGCCCGGCCGGGCCCCGGGTCGGGTGCTCCGGCCCTGGGCCCTGTCTCCCAGCCTGCCGCACTGCCAAGGGCCCGGGAAGGGGTTCCGATGTGCCCGGGGAGCCTCCCCTTGCTTGGCTGGGTTCAGGAGCAGTGGCTAGGGCCCCTGAGGGCCCGGGGAGGGCGGCCTCCCCACCCCGGGCTCTGTCCTTGGTCCTGCTGCGTGGCAGGGTGCCCGGGACGGGGTCCGGAGGGACCGGGGAGGCGTCCCATGCACCTCCGGGCTTGGGAGCCCCGGCTGCGTCCAGGGGCCCGGCCGGGCCCCGGGTCGGGTGCTCCGGCCCTGGGCCCTGTCTCTCAGCCTGCCGCACTGCCAAGGGCCCGGGAAGGGGTTCCGATGTGCCCGGGGAGCCTCCCCTTGCTTGGCTGGGTTCAGGAGCAGTGGCTAGGGCCCCTGAGGGCCCGGGGAGGGCGGCCTCCCCACCCCGGGCTCTGTCCTTGGTCCTGCTGCGTGGCAGGGTGCCCGGGACGGGGTCCGGAGGGACCGGGGAGGCGTCCCATGCGCCTCCGGGCTTGGGAGCCCCGGCTGGGTCCAGGGGCCCGGGCGGGCCCCGGGTCGGGTGCTCCGGCCCTGGGCCCTGTCTCCCAGCCTGCCGCACGGCCAAGGGCCCGGGAAGGGGTTCCGATGTGCCCAGGGAGCCTCCCCTTGCTTGGCTGGGTTCAGGAGCAGTGGCTAGGGCCCCTGAGGGCCCGGGGAGGGCGGCCTCCCCACCCCGGGCTCTGTCCTTGGTCCTGCTGCGTGGCAGGGTGCCCGGGACGGGGTCCGGAGGGACCGGGGAGGCGTCCCATGCGCCTCCGGGCTTGGGAGCCCCGGCTGGGTCCAGGGGCCCGGGCGGGCCCCGGGTCGGGTGCTCCGGCCCTGGGCCCTTTCTCCCAGCCTGCCGCACGGCCAAGGGCCCGGGAAGGGGTTCCGATGTGCCCGGGGAGCCTCCCCTTGCTTGGCTGGGTTCAGGAGCAGTGGCTAGGGCCCCTGAGGGCCCGGGGAGGGCGGCCTCCCCACCCCGGGCTCTGTCCTTGGTCCTGCTGCGTGGCAGGGTGCCCGGGACGGGGTCCGGAGGGACCGGGGAGGCGTCCCATGCGCCTCCGGGCTTGGGAGCCCCGGCTGGGTCCAGGGGCCCGGGCGGGCCCCGGGTCGGGTGCTCAGGCCCTGGGCCCTGTCTCCCAGCCTGCTGCACTGCCAAGGGCCCGGAAAGGGGTTCCGATGTGCCCGGGGAGCCTCCCCTTGCTTGTCTGTGTTCAGGAGCTCCATCCGGGGCCCCTGAGGGCCCCGGGGAGGGTGGCCTCCCCACCCCGGGCTCTGTCCTGGGTCCTGCCGCGGGGCAGGGTGCCCGGGACGGGGTCCGGCGGGCCCGGGGAGGCTTCCCCTGTGCCTCCGGGCCTGGGAGCCCCGGCTGGGTCCAGGGGCCCGGTCGGGGCCTCGGGTCGGGCGCTCCGGCCCTGGGCCCGGTCCCCCGGGCTGCCGCTCCACCCAGGGCCCAGGACAGGGGTCCGTCGGTCCCTTGCAGGCCTCCCCTGCTTGTCAAGGTGTAAGCGGGCCCCGGGTCGGAGGGCCCGCCGGCCCCTGGCAGCCTCCATGGCTGTGGCCCGGCTGGGGCCCCGGGCCTCCGGCCCGCCATGCCCCGGACGCCCGCTCCCTCCTTCGTGGGGGCACGGGGCGACCGGATGGCGTCCCTTTCGTGCCCGGCCATCTGGTCGCCCGGATCCCCTCGGCCATCTGGTCTCCCGGATCCCCTCGGCCATCTGGTCTCCAGGATCCCCTCGGCCATCTGGTCTCCCGGATCGCCTCGGCCATCTGGTCGCCCGCAATGCTTTCCAATGGGGGCGACCAGATGGCCGAACTTCCCTGGAAGTCCCGATGAGGTGCCATTTGCCTCCCGGATCCCAGCGAGGGCTCCAGGAGGTCGGGTACTTTCGCGCCTTGGGTCCCCTCTGTCACCTCTAGTGCACGGATTACAAGAAAGGGGGGTAATTTTCCTCCGGATTACTAGGGAGAGGGTCAGTCAGACCTCCGTGTGGTCTGGCGATTCTGAATCAGGGGAAGGCAGGACCCGGGCCCTCCCGCCGGGGCCCCCAGGGGCCTGGGTACGCACCTGCTGCTTAGCCCCCTTGCCGATGGGCCTTTTCCTCCGAGTTTGCTCAGGCAGGTCCCCGCGAGGTCTGGCCATGCTGAGACGGGGCCAGGCAGCACCCGGGCCCGCCCGCCGGGGCCCCCAGGGGCCCGGGAATGCACCTGCCTCTCAGCCCTTTCCCGATGGTCCTTTTTCTCCGAGTTTTTTTCCACAGTCTGACCTCCGATAGGTCCGGCGGTTCCGAATCAGGGGAAGGCAGGACCCGGGCCCGCCCGCCGGGGACCCCAGGGGCCCGGGTACGCACCTGCCGCTCAGCCCCCTTGCCGATGGGCCTTTTCCTCCGAGTTTTCTCAGGCAGGCCTCCCCGAGGTCTGTCCATGCCGAGACAGGGACAGGCAGCACCCGGGCCCGCCTCGCGGGGCCCCCAGGGGCCCGGGTACGCACCTGCCTCTCGGCCCCTTCCCGATGGTCCCTTTTCTTAGGAGTTTGCTCAGGCAGACCTCCGGGAGGTCCGGGGATGCCAGGAGACTTTTTCCCGGCTGTACTCTCTGATCGATTGGGCACTCTCGGTCCGTTTAGGGATGGACTGCTTGGCCAGCCTCGGCTGTTGTTTCAAGCAATTAGCTTCCACCCCGCATGGACCGTCCGACTCGAGGGCCTGCCTGCCGCCCGGCGGGAGGCCCCTTTCAACCCAGCAGAGCGAAGGCCGAGCGGCCCCGGCAGCTCGTGCCCCCCAGTGGTCCGACCCGAGCAGGAGGGGTCGGGTGGCGCCAGCCCCTCGGATGCCTGCTGCCCAGCAGGTCCGTTAGGCCCCGCGCGCCACTCCGCCGCCCCTCTCTGCCTCAGCACGTTTCCACAGCAGCTCGGAACGACCGTTCCGAGGGGTGCCACCGCCGCCAGGCTCCGGCACCCCTGCCTCTCACTCAGGCTGCGCCTCGGCCCGCCTCTCCCTCCCGGGGGAGACGGCTGGGCCTGCCGGTGCCCATGCGACCGCGCCACTGCTCCGCACCCCTGCAGCGAGACCTCCCGCCCAGGCGGGGCCGGCTCCTGGCAGGCTCCCGAGAGACCGAAGGGGTGCGCGAAGGTTGCCGGTCGGGGAGATGGGCACGCGGCTCCCACCCCGTCGTCAGGTGCGGCTACCTGGTTGATCCTGCCAGTAGCATATGCTTGTCTCAAAGATTAAGCCATGCACGTGTAAGTACACACGGCCGGTACAGTGAAACTGCGAATGGCTCATTAAATCAGTTATGGTTCCTTTGATCGCTCCATCTGTTACTTGGATAACTGTGGTAATTCTAGAGCTAATACATGCCGACGAGCGCTGACCTCCCGGGATGCGTGCATTTATCAGACCAAGACCAATCCGGGCTCGCCCGGCTGCTTTGGTGACTCTAGATAACCTCGGGCCGATCGCACGTCCCCGTGACGGCGACGATACATTCGGATGTCTGCCCTATGAGGTTCCGTGACGATTTTACTCGTGTTTGTAATCATTGTCGTAAATACTTAATTTTGGTATCAGTGAACCGCAAATGATCCATTTAGTATATCCTGGTGTTTTCGCTATGCTACGAGCAAGAGCACTCCTGTTACCAACACATTTGTGATTTACCCATGGCATCCATCTTAGAACACGGAAGCCATTTTGTATTCCTTGCCCTCACATAGTCAATGGACACGCAATGACTTTTTCTTATTTAAGGACACGTAGGCTTTAACCGGCGATTCACCTTGCTAGTGACACGTGCACCTTAGGCCAGCAACGCTGTGGCAGCATGACTCGGCAAGAGCTGCCTCCCCAGCCTGAGGCCAGTCCTGCTATACTGGTTCTTGTGTTCGGTGGCCTGATCATGATTAGGCGGCCGAAGCTGGTAACCGTGCCCATTTACGACCCACAAACATTTCTTATCCTGTCTTTCTATCTTCTGCACCTGGCTCTGCTCCTTTCCTTCTGGGCCTTTATTAGGGGGAGGTAACGAAATTTACGATGAGGCGGTCCGGGTCTTGAATGAAGAATTGACATGGGATTATGATGGACTAGTGGGAACCCCTCATTCGTAATGTTTTGACATCAGATACTGTTGACGATTCCTGTGCAACGCCAAATATTTATTGTTTAAGACACGAATGTTTAGAACTGTGGTAACATGTAAAGAATTTGCCTGAAGCCCAATATTTAGTATATAAGGAGCAACCCTCTTTGTACAAATTGAACAGGCTCCTAGATACTGCCCATGTGTAGTTTCTGTGACTTCTGTGTCCCTGCAGTAATAAACCTTTGGTCTTTGACGCCACCATCGAGAAGCCCGTGTTTCTGTTTGTTTGTGCACCAAGACAGGTTGAACTCCGGGGTCTTCGGGTGTTGTCCCTGACACCTCTGGACGGAACCAAAAAGTCCAGAACTCCAATTGGCGCCCAACGTGGGGCGACGTCATTCGGTACCGGTCCAAAAGCCTGAAGAGTTCGAGGAGCTTCGTGTGAAGATTTCAGAGGGAGGCGCCCCACTTCATCGATCCCGGCATATCGCAAAAGTGGCCCCGACGTTCTCTTCCACGAGGGTTCCCGTTCAGACGGCTGCAGTGGTCCGTTGCCTTGACCGTCGCCCTGTCTTGGACCCGAGGTGCAGTCCTCAGTACGGCGAAACGTGACGGGTTTCTCCTTGGTGACGTCTTCAGTGCCTCAGTTAAGTATTCAGTGGTTGCTAGTTGGTTATTTTGTAAGGGTTGCTCCTATTTGGATAATCCTTTTAGTTCTCAGTTCAGTTCAGTTCTGTAAGGTTATCACTGGTTATTCTGGTTACGATAATCATTCTGTTCAGTTCGGGTATCGATACATTTGTCAGTTCTGGTAGGCCTAAGTTCTTGGTTCGAGTGCGCATCTTTTCTGTTTGTGTCTTGTTTGTTTTGTGTTCCGGATTATAAAATGGTAAGTCGGAAAAATTGTATGTTGTCTTGTTTTAGTTGCAACAGTGATTCCCGGTTGGAGGACTCGTGTTTGGTTCCTCCGATTGGAACTCCCCTTTATGATCTATATTGCAAATTTGGTGTGGGCCCTATCTCTTATAATGAGGTATGGATCCACTACACAGAGAAGGATGGTGTCCTTAGTTGGCCACTACATGGTAGTTTTGAACCTGAAGTTCTCGATAATCTAGAAAGAAGGTTGTTTAAGAAGAAAGCCCGGCCGGCAATGTTTGATTCTTTCCGTTATTGGCGAAAAGAATCTAAACAGAGAGAAATTAAAAAGTTGAAGAAAGAACAGAAAGAGCAAGAGTTGACTTTAGAACAGTCTGCTAGGCAGCTGCAACTCAACGAGTCTGAGAAAGCGATGGAGGTGGCCGATAGAGAGCGTAATTTAGCGATAGACAAGTGCTATCCTGCTTTGCCATCGAGTACGGCTAAGATAGTAGAGGACCCTGAAAAGGATCCCCTGTTGTCTTACTTGTTACGATCACCCCCACCGTATGCACAGGGTGCTACGGCTCCACCTATACCGAATGTTCAATTACCGGTTGCTGGACAACCTGGTGTCCCTGTTCCCGCTCCCCTGAATCAAGTTCCTGTACCTCCTGTGGTCAATATTAATGTTCCTTCGACAACCCCTCTTCTAGGGTTGCCGGCTTCTTTACCTATGCCTGTGTCGCTCACACCTGCTACTTCACAAGCTATTTTTCCTGCTACTCCTACTGTTCCTAATCTATCTGTTCCAACTGCTACTCTATTCACTGCCTCTGCTAATATTATGACTCCGCTTTCTGTTCGTCGAAGAATCACTGATTCTGTCTCCAATATTCTATCTCCCTTCTATAAAACTCTGATTAAGACTCCTACCTCTGACTCTGTGCAGAGACGTAGTCAGCTTCCCAGTACTGAAGAAAGAGGAATATTAGATTCCACTGCTCTTAGATGGGTTTCGAAAATTGGAAGATATAATGTACAAGATGTATTAGATACATTTATGCAATGGAACGAACCGACACAACGATATGTGTTCGATGAAATGTGTTTCCTTCTACGTGAGGAATTGGAAGAGGATGACCCTGAATCAAATCTAGGAGAATTAATTAATGTTCAGAAAGAGTTTGCTGCAGGTATGATAGTTGGACAAAATATAAAAGAAGCGATGGAACTGATTTTAAGTTATAGGAATGACCCATCCCTTCGTTCACCGAGAGAATTAGAGAAACGTAGTACGAAACAAAATCGTCAATACCCAATGAGAGAGGTTCCACCAATTTGGCGTGAAGCTGTGCAAGCTAACGCAAACCTTGGTATTGCAGCCGCTCCGGCCCAATTCCAGAGAGTATGGATACATATTCCATGGAAGCGAGCTGAAGTGTTAGCAGTAAAACAGGCCTTGCCAGATCCGCGTAAAAATCCTGCAGGATACTACAAAGAGTTGGCTCAAACAGTTGACGCTTGTGTATTGAATCTTGCTGACATAGATCTGCTATTTGGTAATGTAGTACCGCAACCAATTTGGGCTAAAATTCATAAAGAGAATCATCCAGTTGCCCTAGGTGGTGACTGGGCAGCTATAATTGCAGCGGATGGTCAACAAATAGGTGGTTCCAAACCTGAACCTTTAATTGCTAATTTGCCTGGTAGAATAATTGATTTAATGAAAACCTTGATGCCAGCATTGCGCGTTAACTGGGACAAATTGTCCGCGTGCAAACAAAATAAAGACGAAAGCGTCTCCGACTTTTTCACAAGATTCGAAGAGACGTTCGTGGATCATAGTGGTCAGGATATGAGCACAGAAGGAGGCCAGAGATTATTTGTTGATAAATTTGTGCACAATCTGTTGCCAGAACTTAGTAGTAAATTAAAGAATTCTGAAAGTGCGTGGGCTGTCTCTACGACTGCGCAAATACTTGCGACTGCTCAGTACTATGAAAATAGAGATAAAGAAGAGAAGGAAAAATCGGATAAAAAGACGAAAGATTTAAAAACTAAAGTACTTTTACAGCAAGCTTATCCGCCTCGCATGAATCAGACTAATATGCAGCAAGGGTCATATCAAAGAACGGATTATAATTTTCAAAGGCCACAATACCAATGGAATCAATGTGCTTATTGCAAAAAGGAAGGTCATTACAAAAGTGAGTGTCCAGTTCGAACGCAAAATAATGCTGCGGCAGCTCAGAGAGGTCGTGGTAGTTCTATGCAAAACTCTAGAGGTCGAGGACGAGGTGCTATGCCTCCACAGACAAGTGATCGCCCCTCTAATTATTTCGACCAGCGAAATGGACAATCTGCCCAACAGAATAGGTCTCCACAGTATCATGTTGAAGACTATTATGAAACTAGTGAGGAAGTTCAGCAAAGTGAATACTAGGACAGCCATAGACAAAGAGAGGGAGTAGTATCAGTACCAGTAGATCAGAGTGGGCCTTATGTCGCAGTAGCAACGTCAGGTATAGTCGAACCGTTTCTGTTGGATACTGGTGCAGCAAAAAGTTCTATCATACATGCGAAACTCCCTGGCGCACCTTTGTCTGGCTCAACAAACGTTTCAGTAGGTTTTTCGGGCGCCCCTGTTCACAACCCTGTTTCTGGTCCTTTGTCTATTTCTGTTGGACCCCGTCAATTGAAAGCACCCCTGATTTTGACGACAGGTTGTAACGAAAATCTGCTTGGTTTAGACTTGTTAAAACGCCTGTACGCGACATTGTACTGTTCTCCAGCAGGAGTACAGCTTACGTTGGGTAAAAGAATAATCTCCCCGATGTACTTGTCGATGGATGCGCTCCCACCAGAGCTGCGTTCACTCCCTGATACTCTTTGGGCGACTGGCCCTAATGATGTAGGTCTCTTGGAAATTCCACCCTATGTAGTAACTTTGAAAGCAAATGTCAAACTTCCACGAATTCCACAATACAGAATCTCTAGTGAAGGTGAGCGTGCGCTCCTACTGATAGTACAAGACCTGATCAAGAAAGATGTTGTAGAAGAGACTAGAGGAAATGTCTGTAATAGTCCTGTACTGCCTATTTTGAAACGAACTGACCCAACAAAGCCTCCAGTATATAGGTTCGTAATTGATCTTAGAGAGGTTAATAAAATTGTGATCCCACAGTTTCCTGTGGTACCAGACATTACTGCATTGTTAACGTTGATTCCTGCTACAGCAGCATGGTTTTCAGTTGTCGACTTGAAAAATGCCTTTTTCAGCATTCCGATAGCCGAGGAAAGCAGAGATATCTTCGGTTTCTCTCTAGGAGGACGAAGTTTCAGATTTAAACGCGCTCCACAAGGTTATTGTGAAAGCCCATCCATTTACAGTCAAGCATTAAAAAGCCAGTTAGATTCCTTCGTACTTCCTCGTGGTTCTGCTTTAGTACAATATGTCGATGATCTTCTAGTGGCTGCCGATGACAAGGAAACTTGCAAAACAGCTACGATTTCTTTATTGCATCACTTGTCAGATTTGAATCACAAGGTGTCACCTTCAAAAATGCAATACTGCTGCCAAGAAGTGACCTACCTAGGTCATCTCTTGTCAAAGGAGGGAAGGAAGTTGACCCCAGAGAGAATAAAAGCAATTACACAGATGAATGTTCCTAGCACGCAGAGAGAAGTACGTGCCTTTTTAGGTATTACCTCATATTGTAGGCAATGGATCCCAAATTTTTCTCTTCTAGCAAAACCATTGGTAGCCTTGACTGGGAAAGGTGTTCCGAGTCCGGTACCATGGTCTGCTGAATGTCAGCAGAGTTTTTCTGAGTTACGAAATGCACTGTGTTCAGCACCTGTATTGGGTACACCCGACTACAGTAAGCCATTCACGCTCTATGTCAACGAGAGAGAAGGTTGTGCATTGAGTGTTTTGACGCAGAAATTTGGTGATAAACAACGCCCTTGTGCGTATTTTTCATCAACATTAGATCCAGTAGCTAGAGCGTTGCCTAGTTGCTTGAGAGCTACAGCCGCAGCTGCAGCTTCCATTCGACAATCTGCTGGTTTAGTAATGAACAACATGCTAGTAGTTATGGTTCCTCATGCTGTGGATACACTCATGAACCGAACCAAGACGCAACACCTTACCAGTGCTAGATTATCAGGTTATGAACTGACACTGTTAGCTAGTCATATTCAGATCAAAAGATGCAATGTATTGAATCCAGCGACATTGTTGCCGACTAGCCAAGAGTCGAGTGATTCCGAACCACACGACTGTTGTTTCAAAACTGAGGAAGAAACAAAAGGACGAATTGATCTAAAAAACACTCCGTTGTCAGATCCAGATGGCACGTTGTATGTTGACGGGTCTTGCTTCAAATTGGAGAATGGTGATGTGACTGCTGCTTATGCAGTAACAACTTTGAGTACGATTGTGGAGACTGCAAGAGTGAGTCAGAATTCTGCCCAGGCTGCAGAATTGATCGCGCTAACAAGAGCGTGCGTTTTAGCTAAGGGAAAGAGAGTGAATGTGTTCACAGATAGTCAGTACGCGTTCGGCGTGGCCCATAGTTTTGGCCGCTTGTGGAAAGAGAGAGGTTTCATTACGTCCCATGGGACTAAGATTCAACATGGTCAGCTAGTTAATGACTTGTTGGAATCTCTAACCTGGCCGACTGAAGTTGCGATTGTGAAATGCAGTGCTCATAAAGCAATCACGGATGATGTTGGTCGTGGGAATGCTTTTGCTGATGAGATTGCAAAACAGACAGCTAGAAATATGATGAGTAGAATGTATGTTGCAACGTCTGCAAGATGGATTTCTGAGTCTGGAATGTGTGAAGACACAGTGGAAAGCGTGAAAGAAATTCAGAAAGAGGCGACTGAGGAGGAAAAACTTGCATGGAGAGAGAGCACGGGTAAATTGGACTCGAGTGGGTGTTGGATTGATTTGTCGGAACAACAGCGTTGGATGTTGCCTGATGCGTATGTGCTTGCAGTAGTAACGATGGCACATGGAACAGCGCACATCAGCTCAAAAGGGATTTGTAAGATGTTGGCTCCGGTCTGGAAGAATGATGGGATTAGTAAGTGTGCAGAGAGAGTGGTGAGAAATTGTATGGTATGCTTGATGCATAATCCTGGCAAGGGAATCCCCACACCTGCAGGTCACTTCGCTCCTCCTTCCTGCCCCTTTGAAGTGATCCAGCTAGACTTCATTCACATGGATCGTTGCAATAATCTGAAATACGTCCTAGTGGTAGTTTGTGCTTTCTCCAGATGGATCGAAGCATACCCACTGAAGGACAATACTGCCTTATCCACTGCCAAAATTCTTCTTAAAGAATACTTCCCCAGATACGGAATGCCACGGATTGTATGGTCAGATAACGGAAGTGAGTTCGTAGGGAAAGTTATGCAGAGTGTGTGTACCGGCCTAGGGATTAGACAGAAGTTTCATAGTGCGAATCATCCCCAGTCCGCGGGTTTAGTCGAGGGTTACAATGGCACCCTTAAACTGAAACTTGCTAAGATACAAGCATCCACGGGTTTGTCCTGGCCAGACGCATTGCCTTTGGCTTTGCTATCAACAAGAGCAACTGTACATTCTAGAGTAGGGCTTAGTCCTTATGAAATAGTTTTTGGCCGCCCTGCAAATGTTTGGGGGGTACCTAGACCGAAAGAATTTAAGCAGCTGGAATACCCGATGTTAATTGATTACCTTTTCGACTTGACTGCTAAATTGAGTCTTATTCACCAACAGGTTTTCGATGCATTGCCAAAGCCACCGGAGAGTCCAGGCCATCAGCTGAAACCGGGTGATCAGGTGGTCATCAAAAATTTTGCAAGAACAAAAAATCTTCAGCCCAGATTTATTGGCCCTTTCCAAGTCCTGCTAGCAACCAGAACTGCTATTCGTGTGGCCGGAAGAAAAAACTGGATCCATACGACACATGCTAAACGTGTGCCTCTGCCACTTCCTTACGACAAATGGGTAAAGAAAGGAATCGGTGCCTCTGAAACGGAACAAATCCCCAGGTTCATACCTTTCAGCGATGCAGAACTGATCACGGATTCACCAAATTCTGACTCTCCTCCTGAAACTGCTCTTTTGAACAATGAACATTTGCCATCTGCACCAAAAGAACATTTGCCATCTGCGAACGTGAACATTGCAACGTCAGCTGAGAATACATTGTTTCCAGATCAGACAGCTCCTGCAAAACTGAGATACAACTTACGTTCTCGCAATATGGACAAATAAAGCAGGAAACTGCCTATTTTCAAATTTGAATTTGCTATACATTGCCTCCAGCCAGGAAGTTTGCTAATACTTTGTATTGTTTCTTTTTGTTTTAAAATTGCCTTGCCGTCTGGGTAGCCGTAGGGTCGTGGCTGTGTGCCTAGTTGAATCTGCGGGGGTCAGACACAAGGTCGATCTTTCTGTCAGTTCTGGGAACTCCCAGGGCTGATAGAGGCATTTTCATCTACGTACACATCATCAGTGGTCGCGAACGGTCGTAGAAGATGGAGCTTCCTG
Organism: Lissotriton helveticus; assembly: GCF_964261635.1. NCBI lineage: Eukaryota > Metazoa > Chordata > Amphibia > Caudata > Salamandridae > Lissotriton > Lissotriton helveticus. The sequence continues at coordinate 216,974,017 of NC_136057.1, read as the reverse complement.
AGCTGCAACGAGAAAATGTAATTTATGTTCGCAGAAATAGACTGTACAGAATACTCCACAGCAGATGCTTTCTAATGCAATGTGCAGTTACATTTTTAATTGTTTTGATAACGTTGGTGGGTGGAATCATCTTTGGTGTACATTTGATTTTTATGCCAGTAACTACAGTACCTCCCCTTGATCCTACTACTTCAACTGTTTCTTCTATGCATTCTTTTCACTCATTCCCTGAACACGAACAAGCTCGACGCTCAGAATTTATTAACAATACATTTGTACAGCTCTTGCATCAACACCAACTGGTAGTTAATACTACAAACTGCTGGGTGTGTGGCTTGATACCCCACACTATGGATAAAGGCATTCCCTATCTAGTCTTGCCTTTCAGCTATAATGGATCATTTCAGGCCTTTCAGACCATTTTTTCATATGCCCTTGAAACCTATCCTCCGCGTCCACCACGGTCCACTAAATACAACTCAGCCAACAAAGCTTTAGTCCAGGGAATTATTGACATGATTAAAGACGTCAATAATACTCCATCTTATCCTAGAGATGAATTACGGGTGTATTTGAGTTGGAACTCTACAGAGTATCGCCTTAGTTTGGGAGAAAGCAAGCGTAAAAGCTCCACTTCAGTTTGGGTCGTGCCTCACCGAGGTCAGGTCTGTTTGCAAGGAAATGGGAGAAATCCGAGAGCTCAGCTAGGGAGGAGTGAGTGCGTTGAGACTTACGTATTTCCGTCTAACTCCTCCCCTGCCTTTCTGACTGCTAGGGGTACCTACTTCATCTGTCAGGACAGAGCATATA
>NC_136057.1:216945707-216953207 GCF_964261635.1 Lissotriton helveticus | reverse complement strand
CCATGGCTCTTGGGCAGTCGTCCCCCGGGTCTCCAGGCCGATGGCATGTCAAAGTGCCCAGGACGGGCTCCATGCGTCCCGGGCAGTCGTCCCCCGGATCTCCAGGCCGACGGCATGTCAAAGTGCCCAGGACGGGCTCCATGCGTCCCGGGCAGTCGTCCCCCGGGTCTCCAGGCCGACGGCATGTCAAAGTGCCCAGGACGGGCTCCATGCGTCCCGGGCAGTCGTCCCCCGGATCTCCAGGCCGACGGCATGTCAAAGTGCCCAGGACGGGCTCCATGCGTCCCGGGCAGTCGTCCCCCGGGTCTCCAGGCCGACGGCATGTCAAAGTGCCCAGGACGGGCTCCATGCGTCCCGGGCAGTCGTCCCCCGGGTCTCCAGGCCGACGGCATGTCAAAATGTCCAGGACGGGCTCCATGCGTCCCGGGCAGTCGTCCCCCGGGTCTCCAGGCCGACGGCATGTCAAAGTGCCCAGGTTGGGCTCCATGCGTCCCGGGCAGTTGTCCCCCGGGTCTCCAGGCCGATGGCATGTCAAAGTGCCCAGGACGGGCTCCATGCGTCCCGGGCAGTCGTCCCCCCGGGCATCCGCCGCTCCCTTCTCCGGGCCGACGGCAGGTCAGATTGCCCAGGACGGGCTCCATGGGTCCCGGGCAGTCCTCCCCTGGGTGTCCGGCGCTCCCTTCTCCGGGCCGACGGCATGTCAAAGTGCCCAGGACGGGCTCCATGCGTCCCGGGCAGTCGTCCCCCGGGTCTCCAGGCCGACGGCATGTCAAAATGTCCAGGACGGGCTCCATGCGTCCCGGGCAGTCGTCCCCCGGGTCTCCAGGCCGACGGCATGTCAAAGTGCCCAGGTTGGGCTCCATGCGTCCCGGGCAGTCGTCCCACGGGTCTCCGGGCCGACGGCATGTCAAAGTGCCCAGGACGGGCTCCATGCGTCCCGGGCATTCCTCCCCCTGGGCATCCGCCGCTCCCTTCCCTGGGCCGACGGCAGGTCAGATTGCCCAGGACGGGCTCCATGGGTCCCGGGCAGTCCTTCCCTGGGTGTCCGGCGCTCCCTTCTCCGGGCCGACGGCATGTCAAAGTGCCCAGGACGGGCTCCATGCGTCCCGGGCAGTCGTCCCCCGGGTCTCCAGGCCGACGGCATGTCAAAGTGCCCAGGACGGGCTCCATGCGTCCCGGGCAGTCGTCCCCCGGGTCTCCAGGCCGACGGCATGTCAAAATGTCCAGGACGGGCTCCATGCGTCCCAGGCAGTCGTCCCCCGGGTCTCCAGGCCGACGGCATGTCAAAGTGCCCAGGACGGGCTCCATGCGTCCCGGGCAGTCGTCCCCCGGGTCTCCAGGCCGACGGCATGTCAAAATGTCCAGGACGGGCTCCATGCGTCCCAGGCAGTCGTCCCCCGGGTCTCCAGGCCGACGGCATGTCAAAGTGCCCAGGACGGGCTCCATGCGTCCCGGGCAGTCGTCGTCCCGGGCGTCCGGGCCTGGGAGCTCCGGTGGTCCTCACCGTGCCTGAGGCCCAGCCGGGGTCCCCGAGCCCTGCCCGGCGTGGGCAGGCAGCAGCCCTACCACGAAGGCTCGGGGTGGGAAGCAGGGAGTCCTTTCGTTCCCGGCCACCTGGTTGCACCTTTCCCCTCGGCCATCTGGTCGCACGCAATGCTATCCAAAAGGGCGACCAGATGGCCAAACCTCCCTGGAAGTCCCTATGAGGTGCCATTTGCCTCCCCGATCCCAGCGAGGGCTCCAGGAGGTCGGGTACTTTTACGCCTTGGGTCCCCTCTGTCAACTCGTGTGCACAGATTACAAGAAAGGGGGGTAATTTTCCTCCGGATTACTAGGGGTAAGGGTATGCCCGGACACCCCTGCAAGGCTGGTGGTTCTCTGCCAGGGGGACCAGATGGGCTATGCCTGGGTAACAACACCCGGGGCTTCCCTCCTCCAGGCCAACGGCATGTCAAAGTGCCCAGGACGGGCTCCATGCGTCCCGGGCAGTCGTCCCCCGGGTCTCCAGGCCAACGGCATGAGCGAGTGCCCAGGTCGGGCTCCATGCGCCCCGGGCAGTCGTCCCCCGGGTCTCCAGGCCAACGGCATGAGCGAGTGCCCAGGTCGGGCTCCATGCTTCCCGGGCAGTCGTCCCCCGGGTCTCAAGGCCGATGGCATGTCAAAGTGCCCAGGATGGGCTCCATGCGTCCCGGGCATTCCCCCCCCCGGGCGTCCGTCGCTCCCTTCTCCGGGCCGACGGCAGGTCAGATTGCCCAGGACGGGCTCCATGGGTCCCGGGCATTCCTCCGCTGGGTGTCCGGCTCTCCCTTCCCCGGGCCAACGGCTTGTCAGAGTGCCCAGGATGGGCTCCACGGGCCCCGGACGTCCGGGGCTCCCTTCCCCGGGCCAACGGCATGCCAGAATGCCCAGGACGGGCTCCACGAGTCCCGGGCGTCCGGGGCTCCCTTCCCTGGGACAACGGCTTGTCAGAGTGCCCAGGACGGGCTCCACGGGTCCCGGGCATCTTGGGCTCCCTTCCCCGGGCCAACGGCATGCCAGAGTGCCCAGGACGGGCTCCACGGGTCCCGGGCATCTGGGGCTCCCTTCCCCGTGCCAACGGCATGCCAGAGTGCCCAGGACGGGCTCCACGAGTCCCCGGCGTCCGGGGCTCCCTTCCCCGGGACACCGGCTTGTCAGAGTGCCCATGACGGGCTCCACGGGTCCCGGGTATCTGGGACTCCCTTCCCTGGGCCAACGGCATGCCGGAGTTCCCAGGACAGGCTCCACGGGTCCCGGGCGTCCGGGGCTCCCTTCCCCGGTCCGACGGCTTGTCAGAGTGCCCAGGACGGGCTCCACGGCTCCCGGGCGTCCGGGGTTCCCTTCCCCGGGTCAGCGGCATGTCAGAGTGCCCAGGACGAGTTCCACGGGTCCCGGGCAGTCCTCCCCCGGGTGTCCGGGGCTCCCTTCCCCGGGCCGTCGGCAGGTCAGAGTGCCCAGGACGGGCTCCATGGGTCCCGGGCAGTCCTCCCCCCGGGCGTCCGGGGCTCCCTTCCCCGGGCAGACGGCAGGTCAGAGTGCCCAGGACGGGCTCCATGGGTCCCGGGCAGTCCTCCCCCCGGGCGTCCGGGGCTCCCTTCCCCGGGCAGACGGCAGGTCAGAGTGACCAGGACGGGCTCCACGGGTCCCGGGCAGTCCTCTCCCGGGCGTACGTGGTTGTCCGACAGATTCGGGCAGATGTGCTTTTACGAACCGGATCGGAATCGGCCCAAATAATAATAATAATAATAATCCACATTTGTAAGGCGCACAATCACCCGTAAGGGTCTCTAGGCACTAGGGGCCGTTGGGAAGATTAAGCAAGCTATTGCCCAGAGTCACATGGTGCTGGGCTAATCTGCCGCCGGTGCCGGGGATCGAACCGTGATCCCCAGATTCCGGAGTCAGCCGCCCTAGCCGCGGCGCCAGCTATTTCCCAGAGTCACGTGGTGCTGGGCTAATCTGCGGCCGGTGCCGGGGATCGAACCCTGATCTCTGGGATGCTCGAGGGTTACTACGCGCTCTACAAAAACCTTAAATAAAAAAATCTCCAGATTCCGGAGTCAGCCGCCCTAGCCGCGGCGCCAGCTATTTCCCAGAGTCACCTGGTGCTGGGCTAATCTGCCGCCGGTGCCGGGGATCGAACCGTGATCCCCAGATGGGGATATCCCAAAAATCTGGCATGGATACGGCCCGCCAGGACTGGTTTGGGCACCCCTGATATAGAGGCAGTCAACGCGAAATCTGCTGGGTTCGATTCCGATCCGTGTCAGAAGGACCGTAGGGCTTGGGAGTCCGTACAACAGGGGTGCCCAAACCTGTCCTGGCGGGCCGTATCCATGCCAGATTTTTGGGATATCCCCATCTGGTGATCACGGTTCGATCCCCGGCGCCGGCGGCAGATCAGAGTGCCCAGGACGGGGTCCATGTGACCCGGGCAGTCCTATCCCCTGGGTGTACGTGGTTGTCCGACATGTCGGTCGTATTTGCTTTTACGTACCGGATCGGAATCGGCCCCCATAAAATCGTACGTAAAGTATATAGCAAATCAACCTGAAATCTGCTGGGTCAGAAAGGGCTCGATTCCGATCCGTGTCGGAAGGTTAGGAGTCCGTACGAATTTGTCGGGACGGCATGGCAGAGTGCCCGGGATGGGCTCCATGGCTCTTGGGCAGTCGTCCCCCGGGCGTCCGGGGCTCCATCCAGGCCGACGGCATGGCAGAGTGCCCGGGACGGGCTCCATGCGTCCCGGGCATTCGTCCCCCGGGCGTCCGGGGCTCCATCCAGGCCGGCGGCAAGGCAGTGTGCCCGGGTCGGGCTCCATGCGTCCCGGGCATTCGTCCCCCGGGCGCCTGAAACTGCTGGGTCAGAGAGGGCTCGATTCCGATCCGTGTCGTAAGGTTAGGAGTCCGTACGAATTTGTCGGGACGGCATGGCAGAGTGCCCGGGACGGGCTCCATGCGTCCCGGGCATTCGTCCCCCGGGCGTCCGGGGCTACATCCAGGCTGACGGTATGGCAGAGTGCCCGGGTCGGGCTCCATGGTTTTCACGGTGGTCCTCCCCTGGGTGTCAGGGGGCTCCTGGCCGACGGCATGGAAAAGTACCCAGGACGGGCTCCATGCGTCCCGGGCATTTGTCCCCCGGGCGTCCGGGGCTCCATCCAGGCCGACGGCATGGCAGAGTGCCCGGGTCGGGCTCCATGGTTTCCAGGGTGGTCCTCCCCAGGGTGTCGGGGCGCTCCAGGCCGAAGGCAAGGAAAAGTGCCCAGGACGGGCTCCATGCGTCCCGGGCATTTGTCCCCCGGGCGTCCGGGGCTCCATCCAGGCCGACGGCATGGCAGAGTGCCCGGGTCGGGCTCCATGGCTTTCACGGTGGTCCTCCCCTGGGTGTCTGGGGGCTCCAGGCCGAAGGCATGGAAAAGTGCCCAGGACGGGCTCCATGCGTCCCGGGCACGGGCACGGGGACGGGGACAGGGTCGGGAGAGTCCAGGCGGCTTCACTTCCGTGTCCAGCCATCTGATCGCCCAGATTCCCTCGGCCATCTGGTCGCCCGGATCCCCTCGGGCATCTGGTCGCCCGCAACGCTTTCCTATGGTGCGACCAGATGGCCGAACTTCCCTGGAAGTCCCGATGAGGTGCCATTCGACGCCCGGATCCCAGCGAGGGCTCCAGGAGGTTGGGTACATTCGTGCCTTGGGTCCCCTCTGTCACCTCGCGTGCACAGATTACAAGAAAAGGGGGTAATTTTCCTCCGGATTACTAGGGAGAAGGGTACGCCCGGACACCCCTCCGAGGCTGGTGGTTCTCTGCCATGGGGACCAGATGGGCTATGCCTGGGCAACACCTCCCTAGGCCACCCGGGGCTTCCTTCCTCCAGGCCAACTGCATGTCAAATTGCCCAGGACGGGCTCCATGGCTCCTGGGCAGTCGTCCCCCGGGCGTCCGGGGCTCCATCCAGGCTGACGGCATTGAAAAGTGCCCAGGACGGGCTCCATGCGTCCCGGGCATTCGTCCCCTGGGCGTCCGGGGCTCCATCTAGGCTGACGGTATGGCAGAGTGCCCGGGTCGGGCTCCATGGTTTTCACGGTGGTCCTCCCCTGGGTGTCTGGGGGCTCCAGGCCGACGGCATGTCACAGTGCCCAGGACGGGCTCCATGGGCCCCGGACAGCCCTCCCCCCGGGCGTTCGGGGCACATATCTCCAGGAGGCCAACGGCGTTGCAAAGTACCCGGAAAGGACTCCACGGGTACCGGGCAGTCCTCCCCCGGGCGTCCGGGGCACCCATCTCCATGAGGCCAACGGCATTGGCAAAGTACCCGGGAGGGGCTCCACGGGTCCCGGGCAGGCCTCCCCCGGGCGTCCAGGGCACCCACCTCCAGGCCGACGGCATGTAAAAGTGCCCAGGACGGGCTCCATGGGTCCCGGGCAGCCCACCCCCGGGCATCTGGGGCACCCATCTCCAGGAGGCCAACGGCGTTGCAAAGTACCCGGGAAGGGCTCCACGGGTACCGGGCAGTCCTCCCCCGGGCGTCCGGGGGCTCCCTTCTCCAGGCCGACGGCATGGTTCAATGCCCAGGACGGGACGTCAAGTGGCCAGGACGGGCTCCATGCGTCCCGGGCATTCGTCCCGGGACGGGGACGGGGTGGGGAAGAGTCCAGGCGGCTTCACCTCCATGCCCAGCCATCTGGTCGCCCGGATTCCCTCGGCCATCTGGTCGCCCGGATCCCCTCGGGCATCTGGTCGCCCGCAACGCTTTCCTATGGGGCGACCAGATGGCCGAACTTCCCTGGAAGTCCCGATGAGGTGCCATTCTCCGCCCGGATCCCAGCGAGGGCTCCAGGAGGTTGGGTACATTCGCGCCTTGGGTCCCCTCTGTCACCTCGCGTGCACAGATTACAAGAAAAGGGGGTAATTTTCCTCCGGATTACTAGGGAGAAGGGTACGCCCGGACACCCCTCCGAGGCTGGTGGTTCTCTGCCATGGGGACCAGATGGGCTATGCCTGGGCAACACCTCCCTAGGCCACCCGGGGCTTCCTTCCTCCAGGCCAACTGCATGTCAAATTGCCCAGGACGGGCTCCATGGCTCCTGGGCAGTCGTCCCCCGGGCGTCCGGGGCTCCATCCAGGCTGACGGCATTGAAAAGTGCCCAGGACGGGCTCCATGCGTCCCGGGCATTCGTCCCCTGGGCGTCCGGGGCTCCATCTAGGCTGACGGTATGGCAGAGTGCCCGGGTCGGGCTCCATGGTTTTCACGGTGGTCCTCCCCTGGGTGTCTGGGGGCTCCAGGCCGAAGGCATGGAAAAGTGCCCAGGACGGGCTCCATGCGTCCCGGGCATTCGTCCCCCGGGCGTCCGGGGCACCCATCTCCATGAGGCCAACGGCATTGGCAAAGTACCCAGGACGGGCTCCATGGGTCCCGGGCAGACCTCCCCCCGGGCGTCCGGGGCTCCCACCTCCAGGCCGACGGAATGTCAAAGTACCCAGGACGGGCTCCATGGGTCCCGGGCAGCTTCCCCCGGGGCGTCCGGGGCACCCACCTCCAGGCCGACGGCATGTCAAAGTACCCAGGACGGGCTCCACGGGTCCCGGGCATTCCTCTCCCAGGTCATCCGGGCCCTAGAGCTCCGGTGGTCCAACCTGCGCCTGAGGCCCAGCCGGGGTCCAAGAGCTCTGCCTTGCGTGGGCAGGCAGTCAGGAACCCTACCGCGAAGGCTTGGGATGGATGGGGAGCTGGGAGTCCTTTCGATCCCGGCCCTCTGGTCACCCGCGATGCTTTCCAATGGGGCGACCAGATGGCCGGGCTTCCCTGGAAGTCCCGATGAGGTGCCATTCGGCTCCTGGATCCCAGCTAGGGCTCCATGAGGTCGGGTTCTTTTACGCCTTGTGTCCCCTCTGTCACCTCGCGTGCACGGATTGCAAGAAAGGGGGGTAATTTCCCTCCGGATTACTAGGGGCAGGGTACGCCCGGACACCTCTCCAGGGCTGG
>NC_136057.1:216925707-216938207 GCF_964261635.1 Lissotriton helveticus | reverse complement strand
GGCTAGGGTTCGGAAGGTGGGACCGGACCCGGGGCTTGAATTCCATCTGGCCAGGCCCCGAGGGTGCTGGAGCCCCCTGTCCCGCAGGCCACCAGTGGGTCCGTGCGCTGGGGACGGGGCTCCACCGGTTCCCGGGGAGGCTCTCCCCAGCCTGGCTAGGGTTCGGAAGGTGGGACCGGACCCGGGGCTTGAACTCCATCTGGCCAGGCCCCGAGGGTGCTGGTACCCCTCCGTCCAGCAATCCGGCCGGGGGTCCGGGGCGCCCGGGACGGAGGGTCCACCGGGGGCCCAGGGGAGGCTCTCCCCGGCCCGGCATAGGGTTTGGAAAGCCGGGACTGGGGCCGGGGACCGGGCCCGGGGCTTGAGCCCCGTCCGGCAGGGCCCAGTGGTGCGGGAATCCCCCCTCCGTCCTGCAAGCCGGCCGGGGGTCGGAGGTACCCGGGACGGAGGGTCCATCAGGGCCCGGAGAGGCCTGAAGCCCCGGAGCCCTGCAGCCCCAGAGACCTGCAGCTCTGCAGCCCCCGGAACCCTGCAGCCCCAGAGCCCTGCAGCTCCGGGGCAGGCAGATTGGCGTCCTTTTGGTCCCGGCCATCTGGTCGCCCCTCTCGCCTCGGCCATCTGGTCGCCCTGGAAGTCATGATGAGGTGCCATTCGCCTCCCCGATCCCAGCGAGGGCTCCAGGAGGTCGGGTACTTTCGCGCCTTGGGTCCCCTCTGTCACCTTGTGTGCACAGATTGCAAGAAAGTCAGGTAATTTCCCTCCGGATTACTAGGGGGCAGGGTATGCCCGGACACCCCTCCAAGGCTGGTGGTTCTCTGCTAGGGGGACCAGATGGGCTATGCCTGGGTAACACCTCCCTAGGCCACCCGGGGCTTCCTTCCTCCAGGCCAACGGCTTGTCAAATTGCCCAGGACGGGCTCCATGGCTCTTGGGCAGTCGTCCCCCGGGTCTCCAGGCCGATGGCATGTCAAAGTGCCCAGGACGGGCTCCATGCGTCCCGGGCAGTCGTCCCCCGGATCTCCAGGCCGACGGCATGTCAAAGTGCCCAGGACGGGCTCCATGCGTCCCGGGCAGTCGTCCCCCGGGTCTCCAGGCCGACGGCATGTCAAAGTGCCCAGGACGGGCTCCATGCGTCCCGGGCAGTCGTCCCCCGGATCTCCAGGCCGACGGCATGTCAAAGTGCCCAGGACGGGCTCCATGCGTCCCGGGCAGTCGTCCCCCGGGTCGCCAGGCCGACGGCATGTCAAAGTGCCCAGGACGGGCTCCATGCGTCCCGGGCAGTCGTCCCCCGGGTCTCCAGGCCGACGGCATGTCAAAATGTCCAGGACGGGCTCCATGCGTCCCGGGCAGTCGTCCCCCGGGTCTCCAGGCCGACGGCATGTCAAAGTGCCCAGGTTGGGCTCCATGCGTCCCGGGCAGTTGTCCCCCGGGTCTCCAGGCCGATGGCATGTCAAAGTGCCCAGGACGGGCTCCATGCGTCCCGGGCAGTCGTCCCCCCGGGCATCCGCCGCTCCCTTCTCCGGGCCGACGGCAGGTCAGATTGCCCAGGACGGGCTCCATGGGTCCCGGGCAGTCCTCCCCTGGGTGTCCGGCGCTCCCTTCTCCGGGCCGACGGCATGTCAAAGTGCCCAGGACGGGCTCCATGCGTCCCGGGCAGTCGTCCCCCGGGTCTCCAGGCCGACGGCATGTCAAAATGTCCAGGACGGGCTCCATGCGTCCCGGGCAGTCGTCCCCCGGGTCTCCAGGCCGACGGCATGTCAAAGTGCCCAGGTTGGGCTCCATGCGTCCCGGGCAGTCGTCCCACGGGTCTCCGGGCCGACGGCATGTCAAAGTGCCCAGGACGGGCTCCATGCGTCCCGGGCATTCCTCCCCCTGGGCATCCGCCGCTCCCTTCCCTGGGCCGACGGCAGGTCAGATTGCCCAGGACGGGCTCCATGGGTCCCGGGCAGTCCTTCCCTGGGTGTCCGGCGCTCCCTTCTCCGGGCCGACGGCATGTCAAAGTGCCCAGGACGGGCTCCATGCGTCCCGGGCAGTCGTCCCCCGGGTCTCCAGGCCGACGGCATGTCAAAGTGCCCAGGACGGGCTCCATGCGTCCCGGGCAGTCGTCCCCCGGGTCTCCAGGCCGACGGCATGTCAAAATGTCCAGGACGGGCTCCATGCGTCCCAGGCAGTCGTCCCCCGGGTCTCCAGGCCGACGGCATGTCAAAGTGCCCAGGACGGGCTCCATGCGTCCCGGGCAGTCGTCCCCCGGGTCTCCAGGCCGACGGCATGTCAAAATGTCCAGGACGGGCTCCATGCGTCCCAGGCAGTCGTCCCCCGGGTCTCCAGGCCGACGGCATGTCAAAGTGCCCAGGACGGGCTCCATGCGTCCCGGGCAGTCGTCGTCCCGGGCGTCCGGGCCTGGGAGCTCCGGTGGTCCTCACCGTGCCTGAGGCCCAGCCGGGGTCCCCGAGCCCTGCCCGGCGTGGGCAGGCAGCAGCCCTACCACGAAGGCTCGGGGTGGGAAGCAGGGAGTCCTTTCGTTCCCGGCCACCTGGTTGCACCTTTCCCCTCGGCCATCTGGTCGCACGCAATGCTATCCAAAAGGGCGACCAGATGGCCAAACCTCCCTGGAAGTCCCTATGAGGTGCCATTTGCCTCCCCGATCCCAGCGAGGGCTCCAGGAGGTCGGGTACTTTTACGCCTTGGGTCCCCTCTGTCAACTCGTGTGCACAGATTACAAGAAAGGGGGGTAATTTTCCTCCGGATTACTAGGGGTAAGGGTATGCCCGGACACCCCTGCAAGGCTGGTGGTTCTCTGCCAGGGGGACCAGATGGGCTATGCCTGGGTAACAACACCCGGGGCTTCCCTCCTCCAGGCCAACGGCATGTCAAAGTGCCCAGGACGGGCTCCATGCGTCCCGGGCAGTCGTCCCCCGGGTCTCCAGGCCAACGGCATGAGCGAGTGCCCAGGTCGGGCTCCATGCGCCCCGGGCAGTCGTCCCCCGGGTCTCCAGGCCAACGGCATGAGCGAGTGCCCAGGTCGGGCTCCATGCTTCCCGGGCAGTCGTCCCCCGGGTCTCAAGGCCGATGGCATGTCAAAGTGCCCAGGATGGGCTCCATGCGTCCCGGGCATTCCTCCCCCCGGGCGTCCGTCGCTCCCTTCTCTGGGCCGACGGCAGGTCAGATTGCCCAGGACGGGCTCCATGGGTCCCGGGCATTCCTCCGCTGGGTGTCCGGCTCTCCCTTCCCCGGGCCAACGGCTTGTCAGAGTGCCCAGGATGGGCTCCACGGGCCCCGGACGTCCGGGGCTCCCTTCCCCGGGCCAACGGCATGCCAGAATGCCCAGGACGGGCTCCACGAGTCCCGGGCGTCCGGGGCTCCCTTCCCTGGGACAACGGCTTGTCAGAGTGCCCAGGACGGGCTCCACGGGTCCCGGGCATCTTGGGCTCCCTTCCCCGGGCCAACGGCATGCCAGAGTGCCCAAGACGGGCTCCACGAGTCCCCGGCGTCCGGGGCTCCCTTCCCCGGGACAACGGCTTGTCAGAGTGCCCATGACGGGCTCCACGGGTCCCGGGTATCTGGGACTCCCTTCCCTGGGCCAACGGCATGCCGGAGTTCCCAGGACAGGCTCCACGGGTCCCGGGCGTCCGGGGCTCCCTTCCCCGGTCCGACGGCTTGTCAGAGTGCCCAGGACGGGCTCCACGGCTCCCGGGCGTCCGGGGTTCCCTTCCCCGGGTCAGCGGCATGTCAGAGTGCCCAGGACGAGTTCCACGGGTCCCGGGCAGTCCTCCCCCGGGCGTCCTGGGCTCCCTTCCCCGGGCCGTCGGCAGGTCAGAGTGCCCAGGACGGGCTCCATGGGTCCCGGGCAGTCCTCCCCCCGGGCGTCCGGGGCTCCCTTCCCCGGGCAGACGGCAGGTCAGAGTGCCCAGGACGGGCTCCATGGGTCCCGGGCAGTCCTCCCCCCGGGCGTCCGGGGCTCCCTTCCCCGGGCAGACGGCAGGTCAGAGTGACCAGGACGGGCTCCACGGGTCCAGGGCAGTCCTCTCCCGGGCGTACGTGGTTGTCCGACAGATTCGGGCAGATGTGCTTTTACGAACCGGATCGGAATCGGCCCAAATAATAATAATAATAATAATCCACATTTGTAAGGCGCACAATCACCCGTAAGGGTCTCTAGGCGCTAGGGGCCGTTGGGAAGATTAAGCAAGCTATTGCCCAGAGTCACATGGTGCTGGGCTAATCTGCCGCCGGTGCCGGGGATCGAACCGTGATCCCCAGATTCCGGAGTCAGCCGCCCTAGCCGCGGCGCCAGCTATTTCCCAGAGTCACGTGGTGCTGGGCTAATCTGCGGCCGGTGCCGGGGATCGAACCCTGATCTCTGGGATGCTCGAGGGTTACTACGCGCTCTACAAAAACCTCAAATAAAAAAATCTCCAGATTCCGGAGTCAGCCGCCCTAGCCGCGGCGCCAGCTATTTCCCAGAGTCACCTGGTGCTGGGCTAATCTGCCGCCGGTGCCGGGGATCGAACCGTGATCTCCAGATTCCGGAGTCAGCCTCCCTAGCCGCGGCGCCAGCTATTTCCCAGAGTCACGTGGTGCTGGGCTAATCTGCGGCCGGTGCCGGGGATCGAACCCTGATCTCTGGGATGCTCGAGGGTTACTACGCGCTCTACAAAAACCTTAAATAAAAAAATCTCCAGATTCCGGAGTCAGCCGCCCTAGCCGCGGCGCCAGCTATTTCCCAGAGTCACCTGGTGCTGGGCTAATCTGCCGCCGGTGCCGGGGATCGAACCGTGATCCCCAGATGGGGATATCCCAAAAATCTGGCATGGATACGGCCCGCCAGGACTGGTTTGGGCACCCCTGATATAGAGGCAGTCAACGCGAAATCTGCTGGGTTCGATTCTGATCCGTGTCAGAAGGACCGTAGGGCTTGGGAGTCCGTACAACAGGGGTGCCCAAACCTGTCCTGGCGGGCCGTATCCATGCCAGATTTTTGGGATATCCCCATCTGGTGATCACGGTTCGATCCCCGGCGCCGGCGGCAGATCAGAGTGCCCAGGACGGGGTCCATGTGACCCGGGCAGTCCTATCCCCTGGGTGTACGTGGTTGTCCGACATGTCGGTCGTATTTGCTTTTACGTACCGGATCGGAATCGGCCCCCATAAAATCGTACGTAAAGTATATAGCAAATCAACCTGAAATCTGCTGGGTCAGAAAGGGCTCGATTCCGATCCGTGTCGGAAGGTTAGGAGTCCGTACGAATTTGTCGGGACGGCATGGCAGAGTGCCCGGGATGGGCTCCATGGCTCTTGGGCAGTCGTCCCCCGGGCGTCCGGGGCTCCATCCAGGCCGACGGCATGGCAGAGTGCCCGGGACGGGCTCCATGCGTCCCGGGCATTCGTCCCCCGGGCGTCCGGGGCTCCATCCAGGCCGGCGGCAAGGCAGTGTGCCCGGGTCGGGCTCCATGCGTCCCGGGCATTCGTCCCCCGGGCGCCTGAAACTGCTGGGTCAGAGAGGGCTCGATTCCGATCCGTGTCGTAAGGTTAGGAGTCCGTACGAATTTGTCGGGACGGCATGGCAGAGTGCCCGGGACGGGCTCCATGCGTCCCGGGCATTCGTCCCCCGGGCGTCCGGGGCTACATCCAGGCTGACGGTATGGCAGAGTGCCCGGGTCGGGCTCCATGGTTTTCACGGTGGTCCTCCCCTGGGTGTCAGGGGGCTCCTGGCCGACGGCATGGAAAAGTACCCAGGACGGGCTCCATGCGTCCCGGGCATTTGTCCCCCGGGCGTCCGGGGCTCCATCCAGGCCGACGGCATGGCAGAGTGCCCGGGTCGGGCTCCATGGTTTCCAGGGTGGTCCTCCCCAGGGTGTCGGGGCGCTCCAGGCCGAAGGCATGGAAAAGTGCCCAGGACGGGCTCCATGCGTCCCGGGCATTTGTCCCCCGGGCGTCCGGGGCTCCATCCAGGCCGACGGCATGGCAGAGTGCCCGGGTCGGGCTCCATGGCTTTCACGGTGGTCCTCCCCTGGGTGTCTGGGGGCTCCAGGCCGAAGGCATGGAAAAGTGCCCAGGACGGGCTCCATGCGTCCCGGGCACGGGCACGGGGACGGGGACAGGGTCGGGAGAGTCCAGGCGGCTTCACTTCCGTGTCCAGCCATCTGATCGCCCAGATTCCCTCGGCCATCTGGTCGCCCGGATCCCCTCGGGCATCTGGTCGCCCGCAACGCTTTCCTATGGTGCGACCAGATGGCCGAACTTCCCTGGAAGTCCAGATGAGGTGCCATTCGACGCCCGGATCCCAGCGAGGGCTCCAGGAGGTTGGGTACATTCGCGCCTTGGGTCCCCTCTGTCACCTCGCGTGCACAGATTACAAGAAAAGGGGGTAATTTTCCTCCGGATTACTAGGGAGAAGGGTACGCCCGGACACCCCTCCGAGGCTGGTGGTTCTCTGCCATGGGGACCAGATGGGCTATGCCTGGGCAACACCTCCCTAGGCCACCCGGGGCTTCCTTCCTCCAGGCCAACTGCATGTCAAATTGCCCAGGACGGGCTCCATGGCTCCTGGGCAGTCGTCCCCCGGGCGTCCGGGGCTCCATCCAGGCTGACGGCATTGAAAAGTGCCCAGGACGGGCTCCATGCGTCCCGGGCATTCGTCCCCTGGGCGTCCGGGGCTCCATCTAGGCTGACGGTATGGCAGAGTGCCCGGGTCGGGCTCCATGGTTTTCACGGTGGTCCTCCCCTGGGTGTCTGGGGGCTCCAGGCCGACGGCATGTCACAGTGCCCAGGACGGGCTCCATGGGCCCCGGACAGCCCTCCCCCCGGGCGTTCGGGGCACATATCTCCAGGAGGCCAACGGTGTTGCAAAGTACCCGGAAAGGACTCCACGGGTACCGGGCAGTCCTCCCCCGGGCGTCCGGGGCACCCATCTCCATGAGGCCAACGGCATTGGCAAAGTACCCGGGAGGGGCTCCACGGGTCCCGGGCAGGCCTCCCCCGGGCGTCCAGGGCACCCACCTCCAGGCCGACGGCATGTAAAAGTGCCCAGGACGGGCTCCATGGGTCCCGGGCAGCCCACCCCCGGGCATCTGGGGCACCCATCTCCAGGAGGCCAACGGCGTTGCAAAGTACCCGGGAAGGGCTCCACGGGTACCGGGCAGTCCTCCCCCGGGCGTCCGGGGGCTCCCTTCTCCAGGCCGACGGCATGGTTCAATGCCCAGGACGGGACGTCAAGTGGCCAGGACGGGCTCCATGCGTCCCGGGCATTCGTCCCGGGACGGGGACGGGGTGGGGAAGAGTCCAGGCGGCTTCACCTCCATGCCCAGCCATCTGGTCGCCCGGATTCCCTCGGCCATCTGGTCGCCCGGATCCCCTCGGGCATCTGGTCGCCCGCAACGCTTTCTTATGGGGCGACCAGATGGCCGAACTTCCCTGGAAGTCCCGATGAGGTGCCATTCGCCACCCGGATCCCAGCGAGGGCTCCAGGAGGTTGGGTACATTCGCGCCTTGGGTCCCCTCTGTCACCTCGCGTGCACAGATTACAAGAAAAGGGGGTAATTTTCCTCCGGATTACTAGGGAGAAGGGTACGCCCGGACACCCCTCCGAGGCTGGTGGTTCTCTGCCATGGGGACCAGATGGGCTATGCCTGGGCAACACCTCCCTAGGCCACCCGGGGCTTCCTTCCTCCAGGCCAACTGCATGTCAAATTGCCCAGGACGGGCTCCATGGCTCCTGGGCAGTCGTCCCCCGGGCGTCCGGGGCTCCATCCAGGCTGACGGCATTGAAAAGTGCCCAGGACGGGCTCCATGCGTCCCGGGCATTCGTCCCCTGGGCGTCCGGGGCTCCATCTAGGCTGACGGTATGGCAGAGTGCCCGGGTCGGGCTCCATGGTTTTCACGGTGGTCCTCCCCTGGGTGTCTGGGGGCTCCAGGCCGAAGGCATGGAAAAGTGCCCAGGACGGGCTCCATGCGTCCCGGGCATTCGTCCCCCGGGCGTCCGGGGCACCCATCTCCATGAGGCCAACGGCATTGGCAAAGTACCCAGGACGGGCTCCATGGGTCCCGGGCAGACCTCCCCCCGGGCGTCCGGGGCTCCCACCTCCAGGCCGACGGAATGTCAAAGTACCCAGGACGGGCTCCATGGGTCCCGGGCAGCTTCCCCCGGGGCGTCCGGGGCACCCACCTCCAGGCCGACGGCATGTCAAAGTACCCAGGACGGGCTCCACGGGTCCCGGGCATTCCTCTCCCAGGTCGTCCGGGCCCTAGAGCTCCGGTGGTCCAACCTGCGCCTGAGGCCCAGCCGGGGTCCAAGAGCCCTGCCTTGCGTGGGCAGGCAGTCAGGAACCCTACCGCGAAGGCTTGGGATGGATGGGGAGCTGGGAGTCCTTTCGATCCCGGCCCTCTGGTCGCCCGCGATGCTTTCCAATGGGGCGACCAGATGGCCGGGCTTCCCTGGAAGTCCCGATGAGGTGCCATTCGGCTCCTGGATCCCAGCTAGGGCTCCATGAGGTCGGGTTCTTTTACGCCTTGGGTCCCCTCTGTCACCTCGCGTGCATGGATTGCAAGAAAGGGGGGTAATTTCCCTCCGGATTACTAGGGGCAGGGTACGCCCGGACACCTCTCCAGGGCTGGTGGTTCTCTGCCCGGGGGACCAGATGAGATATGCCTGGGCAACACCTCCCCCGGGCATCTGGGGGCTCCATTCTCCGGGCCAACGGCATGGCTCAATGCCCAGGACGGGCTCCACGTGTCCCGGACACCCCACCCCTGGGCGTCCGGGGCACCCATCTCCATGAGGCCAACGGGATGGCAAAGTACCCGGGAAGGGCTCCACGGGTCCCGGGCAGCCTTCCCCCGGGCGTCCGGGGCTCCCACCTTTAGGCCGACGGCATGTCACACTGCCCAGGACGGGCTCCATGGGCCCCGGACAGACCTCCCCCGGGCGTCCGGGGCACCCATCTCCAGGAGGCCAACGGGATGGCAAAGTACCCGGGAAGGGCTCCACGGGTCCCGGGCAGCCTTCCCCCGGGCGTCCGGGGCTCCCACCTCCAGGCCGACGGCATGTCACAGTGCCCAGGACGGGCTCCATGGGCCCCGGACAGCCCTCCCCCCGGGCGTTCGGGGCACATATCTCCAGGAGGCCAACGGCGTTGCAAAGTACCCGGAAAGGACTCCACGGGTACCGGGCAGTCCTCCCCCGGGCGTCCGGGGCACCCATCTCCATGAGGCCAACGGCATTGGCAAAGTACCCGGGAGGGGCTCCACGGGTCCCGGGCAGGCCTCCCCCGGGCGTCCAGGGCACCCACCTCCAGGCCGACGGCATGTAAAAGTGCCCAGGACGGGCTCCATGGGTCCCGGGCAGCCCACCCCCGGGCATCTGGGGCACCCATCTCCAGGAGGCCAACGGCGTTGCAAAGTACCCGGGAAGGGCTCCACGGGTACCGGGCAGTCCTCCCCCGGGCGTCCGGGGGCTCCCTTCTCCAGGCCGACGGCATGGTTCAATGCCCAGGACGGGACGTCAAGTGGCCAGGACGGGCTCCATGCGTCCCGGGCATTCGTCCCGGGACGGGGACGGGGTGGGGAAGAGTCCAGGCGGCTTCACCTCCATGCCCAGCCATCTGGTCGCCCGGATTCCCTCGGCCATCTGGTCGCCCGGATCCCCTCGGGCATCTGGTCGCCTGCAACGCTTTCCTATGGGGGGGACCAGATGGCCGAACTTCCCTGGAAGTCTTAATGAGGTGCCATTCGCCTCCCGGATCCCAGCGAGGGCTCCATGAGGTCGGGTTCTTTCACGCCTTGGGTCCCCTCTGTCACCTCGCGTGCACAGATTGCAAGAAAGGGGGGTAATTTGCCTCCGGATTACTATGGGGCAGGGTATGCCCGGACACCCCTCCAGGGTTGGTGGTTCTCTGCCATGGGGACCAGATGGGATATGCCTGGGCAACACCTCCCTAGGCCACCCGGAGCTTCCTTCCTCCAGGCCAACTGCATGTCAAATTGCCCAGGACGGGCTCCATGGCTCTTGGGCAGTCGTCCCCCGGGCGTCCGGTGCTCCATCCAGGCCGACGGCATGGCAGAGTGCCCGGGACAGGCTCCATGCGTCCCGGGCCTTCGCCCCCCCGGGCGTCCGGGGCTCCATCCAGGCTGACGGCATGGCAGAGTGCCCGGGACGGGCTCCACGGGCCCCGGGCGTCCGGGGCTCCCTTCCCCGGGCCAGCGGCATGTCAGAGTGCCCAGGACGGGCTCCACGGGCCCCGGTCATCCGGGGCACCCTTCCCCGGGCCAGCGGCATGTCAGAGTGCCCAGGACCAGTTCCACGGGTCCCGGGCAGTCCTCCCCCCCGGGCGTCCGGGGCTCCCTTCCCCGGGCCAAAGCATTTCAGAGTGCCCAGGACGGGCTCCACGGGTTCCGGGCGTCCAGGTCTCCCTTCCCCGGGCCAACGGCTTGTCAGAGTGCCCAGGACGGGCTCCACGGGCCCCGGGCAGTCCTCCCCCCCGGGTGTCCGGGGCTCCCTTCCCCGGGCCAAAGCATTTCAGAGTGCCCAGGACGGGCTCCACGGGTCCCGGACGTCCGGGGCTCCCTTCCCCGGGCCAACGGCATACAGGAGTGCCCAGGACGGGCTCCACGGGTCCCGGACGTCCGGGGCTCCCTTCCCCGGGCCAACGGCATACAGGAGTGCCCAGGACGGGCTCCACAGGTCCCGGTCGTCTGGGGCTCCCTTCCCCGGGCCAACGGCTTGTCAGAGTGTCAAGGACGGGCTCCACGGGTCCCGGTCGTCTGGGGTCCCTCCCCCGGGCCAACAGCAGGTCAGAGTGCCCAGGACGGGCTCCACGGGTCCCGGGCAGCCCACCCCCCCGGGCGTTCGGGGCACCCATCTCCAGGAGGCCAACGGCGTTGCAAAGTACCCGGGAAGGGCTCCACGGGTAGCGGGCAGTCCTCCCCCGGGCGTCCGGGGCTCCCTTCTCCAGGCCAACGGCATGGTTCAATGCCCAGGACGGGCTCCATGTGTCCCAGACAGACCTCCCCCGGGCGTCCGGGGCACCCATCTCCAGGCCAACGGCATGGCTCAATGCCCAGGACGGGCTCCATGGGTCCGGGGAGGCGTCCCATGCGCCTCCGGGCTTGGGAGCCCCGGCTGGGTCCAGGGGCCCGGCCGGGCCCCGGGTCGGGTGCTCCGGCCCTGGGCCCTGTCTCCCAGCGTGCCGCACGGCCAAGGGCCCGGGAAGGGGTTCCGATGTGCCCGGGGAGCCTCCCCTTGCTTGGCTGGGTTCAGGAGCAGTGGCTAGGGCCCCTGAGGGCCCGGGGAGGGCGGCCTCCCCACCCCGGGCTCTGTCCTTGGTCCTGCTGCGTGGCAGGGTGCCCGGGACGGGGTCCGGAGGGACCGGGGAGGCGTCCCATGCGCCTCCGGGCTTGGGAGCCCCGGCTGGGTCCAGGGGCCCGGGCGGGCCCCGGGTCGGGCGCTCCGGCCCTGGGCCCGGTCCCCCGGGCTGCCGCTCCACCCAGGGCCCAGGACAGGGGTCCGTCGGTCCCTTGCAGGCCTCCCCTGCTTGTCAAGGTGTAAGCGGGCCCCGGGTCGGAGGGCCCGCCGGCCCCTGGCAGCCTCCATGGCTGTGGCCCGGCTGGGGCCCCGGGCCTCCGGCCCGCCATGCCCCGGGCGCCCGCTCCCTCCTTCGTGGGGGCACGGGGCGACCGGATGGCGTCCCTTTCGTGCCCGGCCATCTGGTCGCCCGGATCCCCTCGGCCATCTGGTCTCCCGGATCCCCTCGGCCATCTGGTCTCCAGGATCCCCTCGGCCATCTGGTCTCCCGGATCGCCTCGGCCATCTGGTCGCCCGCAATGCTTTCCAATGGGGGCGACCAGATGGCCGAACTTCCCTGGAAGTCCCGATGAGGTGCCATTTGCCTCCCGGATCCCAGCGAGGGCTCCAGGAGGTCGGGTACTTTCGCGCCTTGGGTCCCCTCTGTCACCTCTAGTGCACGGATTACAAGAAAGGGGGGTAATTTTCCTCCGGATTACTAGGGAGAGGGTCAGTCAGACCTCCGTGTGGTCTGGCGATTCTGAATCAGGGGAAGGCAGGACCCGGGCCCTCCCGCCGGGGCCCCCAGGGGCCTGGGTACGCACCTGCTGCTTAGCCCCCTTGCCGATGGGCCTTTTCCTCCGAGTTTGCTCAGGCAGGTCCCCGCGAGGTCTGGCCATGCTGAGACGGGGCCAGGCAGCACCCAGGCCCGCCCGCCGGGGCCCCCAGGGGCCCGGGAATGCACCTGCCTCTCAGCCCTTTCCCGATGGTCCTTTTTCTCCGAGTTTTTTTCCACAGTCTGACCTCCGATAGGTCCGGCGGTTCCGAATCAGGGGAAGGCAGGACCCGGGCCCGCCCGCCGGGGCCCCCAGGGGCCCGGGTACGCACCTGCCGCTCAGCCCCCTTGCCGATGGGCCTTTTCCTCCGAGTTTTCTCAGGCAGGCCTCCCCGAGGTCTGTCCATGCCGAGACAGGGACAGGCAGCACCCGGGCCCGCCTCGCGG
>NC_136057.1:216903207-216915707 GCF_964261635.1 Lissotriton helveticus | reverse complement strand
CCGAGGGTGCTGGAGCCCCCTGTCCCGCAGGCCACCAGTGGGTCCGTGCGCTGGGGACGGGGCTCCACCGGTTCCCGGGGAGGCTCTCCCCAGCCTGGCTAGGGTTCGGAAGGTGGGACCGGACCCGGGGCTTGAATTCCATCTGGCCAGGCCCCGAGGGTGCTGGAGCCCCCTGTCCCGCAGGCCACCAGTGGGTCCGTGCGCTGGGGACGGGGCTCCACCGGTTCCCGGGGAGGCTCTCCCCAGCCTGGCTAGGGTTCGGAAGGTGGGACCGGACCCGGGGCTTGAACTCCATCTGGCCAGGCCCCGAGGGTGCTGGTACCCCTCCGTCCAGCAATCCGGCCGGGGGTCCGGGGCGCCCGGGACGGAGGGTCCACCGGGGGCCCAGGGGAGGCTCTCCCCGGCCCGGCATAGGGTTTGGAAAGCCGGGACTGGGGCCGGGGACCGGGCCCGGGGCTTGAGCCCCGTCCGGCAGGGCCCAGTGGTGCGGGAATCCCCCCTCCGTCCTGCAAGCCGGCCGGGGGTCGGAGGTACCCGGGACGGAGGGTCCATCAGGGCCCGGGGAGGCCTGAAGCCCCGGAGCCCTGCAGCCCCAGAGACCTGCAGCTCTGCAGCCCCCGGAACCCTGCAGCCCCAGAGCCCTGCAGCTCCGGGGCAGGCAGATTGGCGTCCTTTTGGTCCCGGCCATCTGGTCGCCCCTCTCGCCTCGGCCATCTGGTCGCCCTGGAAGTCATGATGAGGTGCCATTCGCCTCCCGGATCCCAGCGAGGGCTCCAGGAGGTCGGGTACTTTCGCGCCTTGGGTCCCCTCTGTCACCTTGTGTGCACAGATTGCAAGAAAGTCAGGTAATTTCCCTCCGGATTACTAGGGGGCAGGATATGCCCGGACACCCCTCCAAGGCTGGTGGTTCTCTGCTAGGGGGACCAGATGGGCTATGCCTGGGTAACACCTCCCTAGGCCACCCGGGGCTTCCTTCCTCCAGGCCAACGGCTTGTCAAATTGCCCAGGACGGGCTCCATGGCTCTTGGGCAGTCGTCCCCCGGGTCTCCAGGCCGATGGCATGTCAAAGTGCCCAGGACGGGCTCCATGCGTCCCGGGCAGTCGTCCCCCGGATCTCCAGGCCGACGGCATGTCAAAGTGCCCAGGACGGGCTCCATGCGTCCCGGGCAGTCGTCCCCCGGGTCTCCAGGCCGACGGCATGTCAAAGTGCCCAGGACGGGCTCCATGCGTCCCGGGCAGTCGTCCCCCGGATCTCCAGGCCGACGGCATGTCAAAGTGCCAAGGACGGGCTCCATGCGTCCCGGGCAGTCGTCCCCCGGGTCTCCAGGCTGACGGCATGTCAAAGTGCCCAGGACGGGCTCCATGCGTCCCGGGCAGTCGTCCCCCGGGTCTCCAGGCCGACGGCATGTCAAAATGTCCAGGACGGGCTCCATGCGTCCCGGGCAGTCGTCCCCCGGGTCTCCAGGCCGACGGCATGTCAAAGTGCCCAGGTTGGGCTCCATGCATCCCGGGCAGTTGTCCCCCGGGTCTCCAGGCCGATGGCATGTCAAAGTGCCCAGGACGGGCTCCATGCGTCCCGGGCAGTCGTCCCCCCGGGCATCCGCCGCTCCCTTCTCCGGGCCGACGGCAGGTCAGATTGCCCAGGACGGGCTCCATGGGTCCCGGGCAGTCCTCCCCTGGGTGTCTGGCGCTCCCTTCTCCGGGCCGACGGCATGTCAAAGTGCCCAGGACGGGCTCCATGCGTCCCGGGCAGTCGTCCCCCGGGTCTCCAGGCCGACGGCATGTCAAAATGTCCAGGACGGGCTCCATGCGTCCCGGGCAGTCGTCCCCCGGGTCTCCAGGCCGACGGCATGTCAAAGTGCCCAGGTTGGGCTCCATGCGTCCCGGGCAGTCGTCCCACGGGTCTCCGGGCCGACGGCATGTCAAAGTGCCCAGGACGGGCTCCATGCGTCCCGGGCATTCCTCCCCCTGGGCATCCGCCGCTCCCTTCCCTGGGCCGACGGCAGGTCAGATTGCCCAGGACGGGCTCCATGGGTCCTGGGCAGTCCTTCCCTGGGTGTCCGGCGCTCCCTTCTCCGGGCCGACGGCATGTCAAAGTGCCCAGGACGGGCTCCATGCGTCCCGGGCAGTCGTCCCCCGGGTCTCCAGGCCGACGGCATGTCAAAGTGCCCAGGACGGGCTCCATGCGTCCCGGGCAGTCGTCCCCCGGGTCTCCAGGCCGACGGCATGTCAAAATGTCCAGGACGGGCTCCATGCGTCCCAGGCAGTCGTCCCCCGGGTCTCCAGGCCGACGGCATGTCAAAGTGCCCAGGACGGGCTCCATGCGTCCCGGGCAGTCGTCGTCCCGGGCGTCCGGGCCTGGGAGCTCCGGTGGTCCTCACCGTGCCTGAGGCCCAGCCGGGGTCCCCGAGCCCTGCCCGGCGTGGGCAGGCAGCAGCCCTACCACGAAGGCTCGGGGTGGGAAGCAGGGAGTCCTTTCGTTCCCGGCCACCTGGTTGCACCTTTCCCCTCGGCCATCTGGTCGCACGCAATGCTATCCAAAAGGGCGACCAGATGGCCAAACCTCCCTGGAAGTCCCTATGAGGTGCCATTTGCCTCCCCGATCCCAGCGAGGGCTCCAGGAGGTCGGGTACTTTTACGCCTTGGGTCCCCTCTGTCAACTCGTGTGCACAGATTACAAGAAAGGGGGGTAATTTTCCTCCGGATTACTAGGGGTAAGGGTATGCCCGGACACCCCTGCAAGGCTGGTGGTTCTCTGCCAGGGGGACCAGATGGGCTATGCCTGGGTAACAACACCCGGGGCTTCCCTCCTCCAGGCCAACGGCATGTCAAAGTGCCCAGGACGGGCTCCATGCGTCCCGGGCAGTCGTCCCCCGGGTCTCCAGGCCAACGGCATGAGCGAGTGCCCAGGTCGGGCTCCATGCGCCCCGGGCAGTCGTCCCCCGGGTCTCCAGGCCAACGGCATGAGCGAGTGCCCAGGTCGGGCTCCATGCTTCCCGGGCAGTCGTCCCCCGGGTCTCAAGGCCGATGGCATGTCAAAGTGCCCAGGATGGGCTCCATGCGTCCCGGGCATTCCTCCCCCCGGGCGTCCGTCGCTCCCTTCTCCGGGCCGACGGCAGGTCAGATTGCCCAGGACGGGCTCCATGGGTCCCGGGCATTCCTCCGCTGGGTGTCCGGCTCTCCCTTCCCCGGGCCAACGGCTTGTCAGAGTGCCCAGGATGGGCTCCACGGGCCCCGGACGTCCGGGGCTCCCTTCCCCGGGCCAACGGCATTCCAGAA
Source organism: Lissotriton helveticus (assembly GCF_964261635.1). Taxonomy (NCBI): domain Eukaryota; kingdom Metazoa; phylum Chordata; class Amphibia; order Caudata; family Salamandridae; genus Lissotriton; species Lissotriton helveticus. The sequence goes on along the minus strand of NC_136057.1, from coordinate 216,912,428 downwards.
TGCCCAGGACGGGCTCCACGAGTCCCGGGCGTCCGGGGCTCCCTTCCCTGGGACAACGGCTTGTCAGAGTGCCCAGGACGGGCTCCACGGGTCCCGGGCATCTTGGGCTCCCTTCCCCGGGCCAACGGCATGCCAGAGTGCCCAAGACGGGCTCCACGAGTCCCCGGCGTCCGGGGCTCCCTTCCCCGGGACAACGGCTTGTCAGAGTGCCCAGGACGGGCTCCACGGGTCCCGGGCATCTGGGGCTCCCTTCCCCGTGCCAACGGCATGCCAGAGTGCCCAGGACGGGCTCCACGAGTCCCCGGCGTCCGGGGCTCCCTTCCCCGGGACACCGGCTTGTCAGAGTGCCCATGACGGGCTCCACGGGTCCCGGGTATCTGGGACTCCCTTCCCTGGGCCAACGGCATGCCGGAGTTCCCAGGACAGGCTCCACGGGTCCCGGGCGTCCGGGGCTCCCTTCCCCGGTCCGACGGCTTGTCAGAGTGCCCAGGACGGGCTCCACGGCTCCCGGGCGTCCGGGGTTCCCTTCCCCGGGTCAGCGGCATGTCAGAGTGCCCAGGACGAGTTCCACGGGTCCCGGGCAGTCCTCCCCCGGGCGTCCGGGGCTCCCTTCCCCGGGCCGTCGGCAGGTCAGAGTGCCCAGGACGGGCTCCATGGGTCCCGGGCAGTCCTCCCCCCGGGCGTCCGGGGCTCCCTTCCCCGGGCAGACGGCAGGTCAGAGTGCCCAGGACGGGCTCCATGGGTCCCGGGCAGTCCTCCCCCCGGGCGTCCGGGGCTCCCTTCCCCGGGCAGACGGCAGGTCAGAGTGACCAGGACGGGCTCCACGGGTCCCGGGCAGTCCTCTCCCGGGCGTACGTGGTTGTCCGACAGATTCGGGCAGATGTGCTTTTACGAACCGGATCGGAATCGGCCCAAATAATAATAATAATAATAATCCACATTTGTAAGGCGCACAATCACCCGTAAGGGTCTCTAGGCGCTAGGGGCCGTTGGGAAGATTAAGCAAGCTATTGCCCAGAGTCACATGGTGCTGGGCTAATCTGCCGCCGGTGCCGGGGATCGAACCGTGATCCCCAGATTCCGGAGTCAGCCGCCCTAGCCGCGGCGCCAGCTATTTCCCAGAGTCACGTGGTGCTGGGCTAATCTGCGGCCGGTGCCGGGGATCGAACCCTGATCTCTGGGATGCTCGAGGGTTACTACGCGCTCTACAAAAACCTCAAATAAAAAAATCTCCAGATTCCGGAGTCAGCCGCCCTAGCCGCGGCGCCAGCTATTTCCCAGAGTCACCTGGTGCTGGGCTAATCTGCCGCCGGTGCCGGGGATCGAACCGTGATCTCCAGATTCCGGAGTCAGCCTCCCTAGCCGCGGCGCCAGCTATTTCCCAGAGTCACGTGGTGCTGGGCTAATCTGCGGCCGGTGCCGGGGATCGAACCCTGATCTCTGGGATGCTCGAGGGTTACTACGCGCTCTACAAAAACCTTAAATAAAAAAATCTCCAGATTCCGGAGTCAGCCGCCCTAGCCGCGGCGCCAGCTATTTCCCAGAGTCACCTGGTGCTGGGCTAATCTGCCGCCGGTGCCGGGGATCGAACCGTGATCCCCAGATGGGGATATCCCAAAAATCTGGCATGGATACGGCCCGCCAGGACTGGTTTGGGCACCCCTGATATAGAGGCAGTCAACGCGAAATCTGCTGGGTTCGATTCTGATCCGTGTCAGAAGGACCGTAGGGCTTGGGAGTCCGTACAACAGGGGTGCCCAAACCTGTCCTGGCGGGCCGTATCCATGCCAGATTTTTGGGATATCCCCATCTGGTGATCACGGTTCGATCCCCGGCGCCGGCGGCAGATCAGAGTGCCCAGGACGGGGTCCATGTGACCCGGGCAGTCCTATCCCCTGGGTGTACGTGGTTGTCCGACATGTCGGTCGTATTTGCTTTTACGTACCGGATCGGAATCGGCCCCCATAAAATCGTACGTAAAGTATATAGCAAATCAACCTGAAATCTGCTGGGTCAGAAAGGGCTCGATTCCGATCCGTGTCGGAAGGTTAGGAGTCCGTACGAATTTGTCGGGACGGCATGGCAGAGTGCCCGGGATGGGCTCCATGGCTCTTGGGCAGTCGTCCCCCGGGCGTCCGGGGCTCCATCCAGGCCGGCGGCAAGGCAGTGTGCCCGGGTCGGGCTCCATGCGTCCCGGGCATTCGTCCCCCGGGCGCCTGAAACTGCTGGGTCAGAGAGGGCTCGATTCCGATCCGTGTCGTAAGGTTAGGAGTCCGTACGAATTTGTCGGGACGACATGGCAGAGTGCCCGGGACGGGCTCCATGCGTCCCGGGCATTCGTCCCCCGGGCGTCCGGGGCTACATCCAGGCTGACGGTATGGCAGAGTGCCCGGGTCGGGCTCCATGGTTTTCACGGTGGTCCTCCCCTGGGTGTCAGGGGGCTCCTGGCCGACGGCATGGAAAAGTACCCAGGACGGGCTCCATGCGTCCCAGGCATTTGTCCCCCGGGCGTCCGGGGCTCCATCCAGGCCGACGGCATGGCAGAGTGCCCGGGTCAGGCTCCATGGTTTCCAGGGTGGTCCTCCCCAGGGTGTCGGGGCGCTCCAGGCCGAAGGCATGGAAAAGTGCCCAGGACGGGCTCCATGCGTCCCGGGCATTTGTCCCCCGGGCGTCCGGGGCTCCATCCAGGCCGACGGCATGGCAGAGTGCCCGGGTCGGGCTCCATGGCTTTCACGGTGGTCCTCCCCTGGGTGTCTGGGGGCTCCAGGCCGAAGGCATGGAAAAGTGCCCAGGACGGGCTCCATGCGTCCCGGGCACGGGCACGGGGACGGGGACAGGGTCGGGAGAGTCCAGGCGGCTTCACTTCCGTGTCCAGCCATCTGATCGCCCAGATTCCCTCGGCCATCTGGTCGCCCGGATCCCCTCGGGCATCTGGTCGCCCGCAACGCTTTCCTATGGTGCGACCAGATGGCCGAACTTCCCTGGAAGTCCCGATGAGGTGCCATTCGACGCCCGGATCCCAGCGAGGGCTCCAGGAGGTTGGGTACATTCGCGCCTTGGGTCCCCTCTGTCACCTCGCGTGCACAGATTACAAGAAAAGGGGGTAATTTTCCTCCGGATTACTAGGGAGAAGGGTACGCCCGGACACCCCTCTGAGGCTGGTGGTTCTCTGCCATGGGGACCAGATGGGCTATGCCTGGGCAACACCTCCCTAGGCCACCCGGGGCTTCCTTCCTCCAGGCCAACTGCATGTCAAATTGCCCAGGACGGGCTCCATGGCTCCTGGGCAGTCATCCCCCGGGCGTCCGGGGCTCCATCCAGGCTGACGGCATTGAAAAGTGCCCAGGATGGGCTCCATGCGTCCCGGGCATTCGTCCCCTGGGCGTCCGGGGCTCCATCTAGGCTGACGGTATGGCAGAGTGCCCGGGTCGGGCTCCATTGTTTTCACGGTGGTCCTCCCCTGGGTGTCTGGGGGCTCCAGGCCGATGGCATGTCACAGTGCCCAGGACGGGCTCCATGGGCCCCGGACAGCCCTCCGCCCGGGCGTTCGGGGCACATATCTCCAGGAGGCCAACGGCGTTGCAAAGTACCCGGAAAGGACTCCACGGGTACCGGGCAGTCCTCCCCCGGGCGTCCGGGGCACCCATCTCCATGAGGCCAACGGCATTGGCAAAGTACCCGGGAGGGGCTCCACGGGTCCCGGGCAGGCCTCCCCCGGGCGTCCAGGGCACCCACCTCCAGGCCGACGGCATGTAAAAGTGCCCAGGACGGGCTCCATGGGTCCCGGGCAGCCCACCCCCGGGCATCTGGGGCACCCATCTCCAGGAGGCCAACGGCGTTGCAAAGTACCCGGGAAGGGCTCCACGGGTACCGGGCAGTCCTCCCCCGGGCGTCCGGGGGCTCCCTTCTCCAGGCCGACGGCATGGTTCAATGCCCAGGACGGGACGTCAAGTGGCCAGGACGGGCTCCATGCGTCCTGGGCATTCGTCCCGGGACGGGGACGGGGTGGGGAAGAGTCCAGGCGGCTTCACCTCCATGCCCAGCCATCTGGTCGCCCGGATTCCCTCGGCCATCTGGTCGCCCGGATCCCCTCGGGCATCTGGTCGCCCGCAACGCTTTCCTATGGGGCGACCAGATGGCCGAACTTCCCTGGAAGTCCCGATGAGGTGCCATTCGCCGCCCGGATCCCAGCGAGGGCTCCAGGAGGTTGGGTACATTCGCGCCTTGGGTCCCCTCTGTCACCTCGCGTGCACAGATTACAAGAAAAGGGGGTAATTTTCCTCCGGATTACTAGGGAGAAGGGTACGCCCGGACACCCCTCCGAGGCTGGTGGTTCTCTGCCATGGGGACCAGATGGGCTATGCCTGGGCAACACCTCCCTAGGCCACCCGGGGCTTCCTTCCTCCAGGCCAACTGCATGTCAAATTGCCCAGGACGGGCTCCATGGCTCCTGGGCAGTCGTCCCCCGGGCGTCCGGGGCTCCATCCAGGCTGACGGCATTGAAAAGTGCCCAGGACGGGCTCCATGCGTCCCGGGCATTCGTCCCCTGGGCGTCCGGGGCTCCATCTAGGCTGACGGTATGGCAGAGTGCCCGGGTCGGGCTCCATGGTTTTCACGGTGGTCCTCCCCTGGGTGTCTGGGGGCTCCAGGCCGAAGGCATGGAAAAGTGCCCAGGACGGGCTCCATGGGTCCCGGGCAGACCTCCCCCCGGGCGTCCGGGGCTCCCACCTCCAGGCCGACGGAATGTCAAAGTACCCAGGACGGGCTCCATGGGTCCCGGGCAGCTTCCCCCGGGGCGTCCGGGGCACCCACCTCCAGGCCGACGGCATGTCAAAGTACCCAGGACGGGCTCCACGGGTCCCGGGCATTCCTCTCCCAGGTCGTCCGGGCCCTAGAGCTCCGGTGGTCCAACCTGCGCCTGAGGCCCAGCCGGGGTCCAAGAGCCCTGCCTTGCGTGGGCAGGCAGTCAGGAACCCTACCGCGAAGGCTTGGGATGGATGGGGAGCTGGGAGTCCTTTCGATCCCGGCCCTCTGGTCGCCCGCGATGCTTTCCAATGGGGCGACCAGATGGCCGGGCTTCCCTGGAAGTCCCGATGAGGTGCCATTCGGCTCCTGGATCCCAGCTAGGGCTCCATGAGGTCGGGTTCTTTTACGCCTTGGGTCCCCTCTGTCACCTCGCCGTGCACGGATTGCAAGAAAGGGGGGTAATTTCCCTCCGGATTACTAGGGGCAGGGTACGCCCGGACACCTCTCCAGGGCTGGTGGTTCTCTGCCCGGGGGACCAGATGAGATATGCCTGGGCAACACCTCCCCCGGGCATCTGGGGGCTCCATTCTCCGGGCCAATGGCATGGCTCAATGCCCAGGACGGGCTCCACGTGTCCCGGACAGACCACCCCTGGGCGTCCGGGGCACCCATCTCCATGAGGCCAACGGGATGGCAAAGTACCCGGGAAGGGCTCCACGGGTCCCGGGCAGCCTTCCCCCGGGCGTCCGGGGCTCCCACCTTTAGGCCGACGGCATGTCACACTGCCCAGGACGGGCTCCATGGGCCCCGGACAGACCTCCCCCGGGCGTCCGGGGCACCCATCTCCAGGAGGCCAACGGGATGGCAAAGTACCCGGGAAGGGCTCCACGGGTCCCGGGCAGCCTTCCCCCGGGCGTCCGGGGCTCCCACCTCCAGGCCGACGGCATGTCACAGTGCCCAGGACGGGCTCCATGGGCCCCGGACAGCCCTCCCCCCGGGCGTTCGGGGCACATATCTCCAGGAGGCCAACGGCGTTGCAAAGTACCCGGAAAGGACTCCACGGGTACCGGGCAGTCCTCCCCCGGGCGTCCGGGGCACCCATCTCCATGAGGCCAACGGCATTGGCAAAGTACCCGGGAGGGGCTCCACGGGTCCCGGGCAGGCCTCCCCCGGGCTTCCAGGGCACCCACCTCCAGGCCGACGGCATGTAAAAGTGCCCAGGACGGGCTCCATGGGTCCCGGGCAGCCCACCCCCGGGCATCTGGGGCACCCATCTCCAGGAGGCCAACGGCGTTGCAAAGTACCCGGGAAGGGCTCCACGGGTACCGGGCAGTCCTCCCCCGGGCGTCCGGGGGCTCCCTTCTCCAGGCCGACGGCATGGTTCAATGCCCAGGACGGGACGTCAAGTGGCCAGGACGGGCTCCATGCGTCCCGGGCATTCGTCCCGGGACGGGGACGGGGTGGGGAAGAGTCCAGGCGGCTTCACCTCCATGCCCAGCCATCTGGTCGCCCGGATTCCCTCGGCCATCTGGTCGCCCGGATCCCCTCGGGCATCTGGTCGCCTGCAACGCTTTCCTATGGGGGGGACCAGATGGCCGAACTTCCCTGGAAGTCTTAATGAGGTGCCATTCGCCTCCCGGATCCCAGCGAGGGCTCCATGAGGTCGGGTTCTTTCATGCCTTGGGTCCCCTCTGTCACCTCTCGTGCACAGATTGCAAGAAAGGGGGGTAATTTGCCTCCGGATTACTATGGGGCAGGGTATGCCCGGACACCCCTCCAGGGTTGGTGGTTCTCTGCCATGGGGACCAGATGGGATATGCCTGGGCAACACCTCCCTAGGCCACCCGGAGCTTCCTTCCTCCAGGCCAACTGCATGTCAAATTGCCCAGGACGGGCTCCATGGCTCTTGGGCAGTCGTCCCCCGGGCGTCCGGTGCTCCATCCAGGCCGACGGCATGGCAGAGTGCCCGGGACAGGCTCCATGCGTCCCGGGCCTTCGCCCCCCCGGGCGTCCGGGGCTCCATCCAGGCTGACGGCATGGCAGAGTGCCCGGGACAGGCTCCACGGGCCCCGGGCGTCCGGGCCTCCCTTCCCCGGGCCAGCGGCATGTCAGAGTGCCCAGGACGGGCTCCACGGGCCCCGGTCATCCGGGGCACCCTTCCCCGGGCCAGCGGCATGTCAGAGTGCCCAGGACCAGTTCCACGGGTCCCGGGCAGTCCTCCCCCCCGGGCGTCCGGGGCTCCCTTCCCCGGGCCAAAGCATTTCAGAGTGCCCAGGACGGGCTCCACGGGTTCCGGGCGTCCAGGTCTCCCTTCCCCGGGCCAACGGCTTGTCAGAGTGCCCAGGATGGGCTCCACGGGCCCCGGGCAGTCCTCCCCCCCGGGTGTCCGGGGCTCCCTTCCCCGGGCCAAAGCATTTCAGAGTGCCCAGGACGGGCTCCACGGGTCCCGGACGTCCGGGGCTCCCTTCCCTGGGCCAACGGCATACAGGAGTGCCCAGGACGGGCTCCACGGGTCCCGGACGTCCGGGGCTCCCTTCCCCGGGCCAACGGCATACAGGAGTGCCCAGGACGGGCTCCACAGGTCCCGGTCGTCTGGGGCTCCCTTCCCCGGGCCAACGGCTTGTCAGAGTGTCAAGGACGGGCTCCACGGGTCCCGGTCGTCTGGGGTCCCTCCCCCGGGCCAACAGCAGGTCAGAGTGCCCAGGACGGGCTCCACGGGTCCCGGGCAGCCCACCCCCCCGGGCGTTCGGGGCACCCATCTCCAGGAGGCCAACGGCGTTGCAAAGTACCCGGGAAGGGCTCCACGGGTACCGGGCAGTCCTCCCCCGGGCGTCCGGGGCTCCCTTCTCCAGGCCAACGGCATGGTTCAATGCCCAGGACGGGCTCCATGTGTCCCAGACAGACCTCCCCCGGGCGTCCGGGGCACCCATCTCCAGGCCAACGGCATGGCTCAATGCCCAGGACGGGCTCCATGGGTCCGGGGAGGCGTCCCATGCGCCTCCGGGCTTGGGAGCCCCGGCTGGGTCCAGGGGCCCGGCCGGGCCCCGGGTCCGGTGCACCGGCCCTGGGCCCTGTCTCCCAGCCTGCCGCACTGCCAAGGGCCCGGGAAGGGGTTCCGATGTGCCCGGGGAGCCTCCCCTTGCTTGGCTGGGTTCAGGAGCAGTGGCTAGGGCCCCTGAGGGCCCGGGGAGGGCGGCCTCCCCACCCCGGGCTCTGTCCTTGGTCCTGCTGCGTGGCAGGGTGCCCGGGACGGGGTCCGGAGGGACCGGGGAGGCGTCCCATGCACCTCCGGGCTTGGGAGCCCCGGCTGCGTCCAGGGGCCCGGCCGGGCCCCGGGTCGGGTGCTCCGGCCCTGGGCCCTGTCTCCCAGCCTGCCGCACTGCCAAGGGCCCGGGAAGGGGTTCCGATGTGCCCGGGGAGCCTCCCCTTGCTTGGCTGGGTTCAGGAGCAGTGGCTAGGGCCCCTGAGGGCCCGGGGAGGGCGGCCTCCCCACCCCGGGCTCTGTCCTTGGTCCTGCTGCGTGGCAGGGTGCCCGGGACGGGGTCCAGAGGGACCGGGGAGGCGTCCCATGCGCCTCCGGGCTTGGGAGCCCCGGCTGGGTCCAGGGGCCCGGGCGGGCCCCGGGTCGGGTGCTCCGGCCCTGGGCCCTGTCTCCCAGCCTGCCGCACGGCCAAGGGCCCGGGAAGGGGTTCCGATGTGCCCGGGGAGCCTCCCCTTGCTTGGCTGGGTTCAGGAGCAGTGGCTAGGGCCCCTGAGGGCCCGGGGAGGGCGGCCTCCCCACCCCGGGCTCTGTCCTTGGTCCTGCTGCGTGGCAGGGTGCCCGGGACGGGGTCCGGAGGGACCGGGGAGGCGTCCCATGCGCCTCCGGGCTTGGGAGCCCCGGCTGGGTCCAGGGGCCCGGGCGGGCCCCGGGTCGGGTGCTCCGGCCCTGGGCCCTGTCTCCCAGCCTGCCGCACGGCCAAGGGCCCGGGAAGGGGTTCCGATGTGCCCGGGGAGCCTCCCCTTGCTTGGCTGGGTTCAGGAGCAGTGGCTAGGGCCCCTGAGGGCCCGGGGAGGGCGGCCTCCCCACCCCGGGCTCTGTCCTTGGTCCTGCTGCGTGGCAGGGTGCCCGGGACGGGGTCCGGAGGGACCGGGGAGGCGTCCCATGCGCCTCTGGGCTTGGGAGCCCCGGCTGGGTCCAGGGGCCCGGGCGGGCCCCGGGTCGGGTGCTCAGGCCCTGGTCCCTGTCTCCCAGCCTGCCGCACTGCCAAGGGCCCGGAAAGGGGTTCCGATGTGCCCGGGGAGCCTCCCCTTGCTTGTCTGTGTTCAGGAGCTCCATCCGGGGCCCCTGAGGGCCCCGGGGAGGGTGGCCTCCCCACCCCGGGCTCCGTCCTGGGTCCTGCCGCGGGGCAGGGTGCCCGGGACGGGGTCCGGCGGGCCCGGGGAGGCTTCCCCTGTGCCTCCGGGCCTGGGAGCCCCGGCTGGGTCCAGGGGCC
>NC_136057.1:216740707-216893207 GCF_964261635.1 Lissotriton helveticus | reverse complement strand
CTCCACCGGGGCCCGGGGAGACTCTCCCCAGCCTGGCTAGGTTTCGGAAGGTGGGACCGGGCCCGGGGCTTGAGCTCCGGCCGGCTGGCCCCGGGGTGCGCGAGCTCCCCGTCCCGCCGGCCACCAGAGGGTCCGGGCGCTGGGGACGGGGCTCCACCGGGGCCCGGGGAGGCTCTCCCCAGCCTGGCTAGGGTTCGGAAGGTGGGACCGGGCCCTGGGCTTGAGCTCGGCCGGCGGGGCCCGGTGGTGCGCGAGCTCCCCGTCCCGCCGGCCACCAGAGGGTCCGGGCACTGGGGACGGGGCTCCACCGGGGCCCGGGGAGGCTCTCCCCAGCCTGGCTAGGGTTCAGAAGGTGGGACCGGGCCCGGGGCTTGAACTCCATCTGGCCAGGCCCCGAGGGTGCAGGAGCCCCCTGTCCCGCAGGCCACCAGAGGGTCCGGGCGCTGGGGACGGGGCTCCACCGGGGCCCGGGGAGGCTCTCCCCAGCCTGGCTAGGGTCCGGAAGGTGGGACCGGACCCGGGGCTTGAACTCCATCTGGCCAGGCCCCGAGGGTGCTGGTACCCCTCCGTCCTGCAATCCGGCCGGGGATCCGGGGTGCCCGGGACGTAGGGTCCACCGGGGCCCGGGGAGGCTCTCCCCAGCCTGGCTAGGGTTCGGAAGGTGGGACCGGACCCGGGGCTTGAACTCCATCTGGCCAGGCCCCGAGGGTGCTGGAGCCCCCTGTCCCGCAGGCCACCAGTGGGTCCGGGCGCTGGGGACGGGGCCCCACCGGGGCCCGGGGAGGCTCTCCCCAGCCTGGCTAGGGTTCGGAAGGTGGGACCGGACTCGGGGCTTGAACTCCATCTGGCCAGGCCCCGAGGGTGCTGGAGCCCCCTGTCCCGCAGGCCACCAGTGGGTCCGGGCGCTGGGGACGGGGCCCCACCGGGGCCCGGGGAGGCTCTCCCCAGCCTGGCTAGGGTTCGGAAGGTGGGACCGGACCCGGGGCTTGAACTCCATCTGGCCAGGCCCCGAGGGTGCTGGTACCCCTCCGTCCAGCAATCCGGCCGGGGGTCCGGGGCGCCCGGGACGGAGGGTCCACCGGGGGCCCAGGGGAGGCTCTCCCCGGCCCGGCATAGGGTTTGGAAAGCCGGGACTGGGGCCGGGGACCGGGCCCGGGGCTTGAGCCCCGTCCGGCAGGGCCCAGTGGTGCGGGAATCCCCCCTCCGTCCTGCAAGCCGGCCGGGGGTCGGAGGTACCCGGGACGGAGGGTCCATCAGGGCCCGGGGAGGCCTGAAGCCCCGGAGCCCTGCAGCCCCAGAGACCTGCAGCTCTGCAGCCCCCGGAACCCTGCAGCCCCAGAGCCCTGCAGCTCCGGGGCAGGCAGATTGGCGTCCTTTTGGTCCCGGCCATCTGGTCGCCCCTCTCGCCTCGGCCATCTGGTCGCCCTGGAAGTCATGATGAGGTGCCATTCGCCTCCCGGATCCCAGCGAGGGCTCCAGGAGGTCGGGTACTTTCGCGCCTTGGGTCCCCTCTGTCACCTTGTGTGCACAGATTGCAAGAAAGTCAGGTAATTTCCCTCCGGATTACTAGGGGGCAGGGTATGCCCGGACACCCCTCCAAGGCTGGTGGTTCTCTGCTAGGGGGACCAGATGGGCTATGCCTGGGTAACACCTCCCTAGGCCACCCGGGGCTTCCTTCCTCCAGGCCAACGGCTTGTCAAATTGCCCAGGACGGGCTCCATGGCTCTTGGGCAGTCGTCCCCCGGGTCTCCAGGCCGATGGCATGTCAAAGTGCCCAGGACGGGCTCCATGCGTCCCGGGCAGTCGTCCCCCGGATCTCCAGGCCGACGGCATGTCAAAGTGCCCAGGACGGGCTCCATGCGTCCCGGGCAGTCGTCCCCCGGGTCTCCAGGCCGACGGCATGTCAAAGTGCCCAGGACGGGCTCCATGCGTCCCGGGCAGTCGTCCCCCGGGTCTCCAGGCCGACGGCATGTCAAAGTGCCCAGGACGGGCTCCATGCGTCCCGGGCAGTCGTCCCCCGGGTCTCCAGGCCGACGGCATGTCAAAATGTCCAGGACGGGCTCCATGCGTCCCGGGCAGTCGTCCCCCGGGTCTCCAGGCCGACGGCATGTCAAAGTGCCCAGGTTGGGCTCCATGCGTCCCGGGCAGTTGTCCCCCGGGTCTCCAGGCCGATGGCATGTCAAAGTGCCCAGGACAGGCTCCATGCGTCCCGGGCAGTCGTCCCCCCGGGCATCCGCCGCTCCCTTCTCCGGGCCGACGGCAGGTCAGATTGCCCAGGACGGGCTCCATGGGTCCCGGGCAGTCCTCCCCTGGGTGTCCGGCGCATCCTTCTCCGGGCCGACGGCATGTCAAAGTGCCCAGGACGGGCTCCATGCGTCCCGGGCAGTCGTCCCCCGGGTCTCCAGGCCGACGGCATGTCAAAATGTCCAGGACGGGCTCCATGCGTCCCGGGCAGTCGTCCCCCGGGTCTCCAGGCCGACGGCATGTCAAAGTGCCCAGGTTGGGCTCCATGCGTCCCGGGCAGTCGTCCCACGGGTCTCCGGGCCGACGGCATGTCAAAGTGCCCAGGACGGGCTCCATGCGTCCCGGGCATTCCTCCCCCTGGGCATCCGCCGCTCCCTTCCCTGGGCCGACGGCAGGTCAGATTGCCCAGGACGGGCTACATGGGTCCCGGGCAGTCCTTCCCTGGGTGTCCGGCGCTCCCTTCTCCGGGCCGACGGCATGTCAAAGTGCCCAGGACGGGCTCCATGCGTCCCGGGCAGTCGTCCCCCGGGTCTCCAGGCCGACGGCATGTCAAAGTGCCCAGGACGGGCTCCATGCGTCCCGGGCAGTCGTCCCCCGGGTCTCCAGGCCGACGGCATGTCAAAATGTCCAGGACGGGCTCCATGCGTCCCAGGCAGTCGTCCCCCGGGTCTCCAGGCCGACGGCATGTCAAAGTGCCCAGGACGGGCTCCATGCGTCCCGGGCAGTCGTCCCCCGGGTCTCCAGGCCGACGGCATGTCAAAATGTCCAGGACGGGCTCCATGCGTCCCAGGCAGTCGTCCCCCGGGTCTCCAGGCCGACGGCATGTCAAAGTGCCCAGGACGGGCTCCATGCGTCCCGGGCAGTCGTCGTCCCGGGCGTCCGGGCCTGGGAGCTCCGGTGGTCCTCACCGTGCCTGAGGCCCAGCCGGGGTCCCCGAGCCCTGCCCGGCGTGGGCAGGCAGCAGCCCTACCACGAAGGCTCGGGGTGGGAAGCAGGGAGTCCTTTCGTTCCCGGCCACCTGGTTGCACCTTTCCCCTCGGCCATCTGGTCGCACGCAATGCTATCCAAAAGGGCGACCAGATGGCCAAACCTCCCTGGAAGTCCCTATGAGGTGCCATTTGCCTCCCCGATCCCAGCGAGGGCTCCAGGAGGTCGGGTACTTTTACGCCTTGGGTCCCCTCTGTCAACTCGTGTGCACAGATTACAAGAAAGGGGGGTAATTTTCCTCCGGATTACTAGGGGTAAGGGTATGCCCGGACACCCCTGCAAGGCTGGTGGTTCTCTGCCAGGGGGACCAGATGGGCTATGCCTGGGTAACAACACCCGGGGCTTCCCTCCTCCAGGCCAACGGCATGTCAAAGTGCCCAGGACGGGCTCCATGCGTCCCGGGCAGTCGTCCCCCGGGTCTCCAGGCCAACGGCATGAGCGAGTGCCCAGGTCGGGCTCCATGCGCCCCGGGCAGTCGTCCCCCGGGTCTCCAGGCCAACGGCATGAGCGAGTGCCCAGGTCGGGCTCCATGCTTCCCGGGCAGTCGTCCCCCGGGTCTCAAGGCCGATGGCATGTCAAAGTGCCCAGGATGGGCTCCATGCGTCCCGGGCATTCCTCCCCCCGGGCGTCCGTCGCTCCCTTCTCCGGGCCGACGGCAGGTCAGATTGCCCAGGACGGGCTCCATGGGTCCCGGGCATTCCTCCGCTGGGTGTCCGGCTCTCCCTTCCCCGGGCCAACGGCTTGTCAGAGTGCCCAGGATGGGCTCCACGGGCCCCGGACGTCCGGGGCTCCCTTCCCCGGGCCAACGGCATGCCAGAATGCCCAGGACGGGCTCCACGAGTCCCGGGCGTCCGGGGCTCCCTTCCCTGGGACAACGGCTTGTCAGAGTGCCCAGGACGGGCTCCACGGGTCCCGGGCATCTTGGGCTCCCTTCCCCGGGCCAACGGCATGCCAGAGTGCCCAAGACGGGCTCCACGAGTCCCCGGCGTCCGGGGCTCCCTTCCCCGGGACAACGGCTTGTCAGAGTGCCCAGGACGGGCTCCACGGGTCCCGGGCATCTGGGGCTCCCTTCCCCGTGCCAACGGCATGCCAGAGTGCCCAGGACGGGCTCCACGAGTCCCCGGCGTCCGGGGCTCCCTTCCCCGGGACACCGGCTTGTCAGAGTGCCCATGACGGGCTCCACGGGTCCCGGGTATCTGGGACTCCCTTCCCTGGGCCAACGGCATGCCGGAGTTCCCAGGACAGGCTCCACGGGTCCCGGGCGTCCGGGGCTCCCTTCCCCGGTCCGACGGCTTGTCAGAGTGCCCAGGACGGGCTCCACGGCTCCCGGGCGTCCGGGGTTCCCTTCCCCGGGTCAGCGGCATGTCAGAGTGCCCAGGACGAGTTCCACGGGTCCCGGGCAGTCCTCCCCCGGGCGTCCGGGGCTCCCTTCCCCGGGCCGTCGGCAGGTCAGAGTGCCCAGGACGGGCTCCATGGGTCCCGGGCAGTCCTCCCCCCGGGCGTCCGGGGCTCCCTTCCCCGGGCAGACGGCAGGTCAGAGTGCCCAGGACGGGCTCCATGGGTCCCGGGCAGTCCTCCCCCCGGGCGTCCGGGGCTCCCTTCCCCGGGCAGACGGCAGGTCAGAGTGACCAGGACGGGCTCCACGGGTCCCGGGCAGTCCTCTCCCGGGCGTACGTGGTTGTCCGACAGATTCGGGCAGATGTGCTTTTACGAACCGGATCGGAATCGGCCCAAATAATAATAATAATAATAATCCACATTTGTAAGGCGCACAATCACCCGTAAGGGTCTCTAGGCACTAGGGGCCGTTGGGAAGATTAAGCAAGCTATTGCCCAGAGTCACATGGTGCTGGGCTAATCTGCCGCCGGTGCCGGGGATCGAACCGTGATCCCCAGATTCCGGAGTCAGCCGCCCTAGCCGCGGCGCCAGCTATTTCCCAGAGTCACGTGGTGCTGGGCTAATCTGCGGCCGGTGCCGGGGATCGAACCCTGATCTCTGGGATGCTCGAGGGTTACTACGCGCTCTACAAAAACCTCAAATAAAAAAATCTCCAGATTCCGGAGTCAGCCGCCCTAGCCGCGGCGCCAGCTATTTCCCAGAGTCACCTGGTGCTGGGCTAATCTGCCGCCGGTGCCGGGGATCGAACCGTGATCTCCAGATTCCGGAGTCAGCCTCCCTAGCCGCGGCGCCAGCTATTTCCCAGAGTCACGTGGTGCTGGGCTAATCTGCGGCCGGTGCCGGGGATCGAACCCTGATCTCTGGGATGCTCGAGGGTTACTACGCGCTCTACAAAAACCTTAAATAAAAAAATCTCCAGATTCCGGAGTCAGCCGCCCTAGCCGCGGCGCCAGCTATTTCCCAGAGTCACCTGGTGCTGGGCTAATCTGCCGCCGGTGCCGGGGATCGAACCGTGATCCCCAGATGGGGATATCCCAAAAATCTGGCATGGATACGGCCCGCCAGGACTGGTTTGGGCACCCCTGCTCTACCGACTGAGCTATCCAGGCTCTGCTATACTCTGTCTTAAAATCAGCTAAACAAATGTGGACGTACACTGACCTACACTCTGTGTATTAATATGGTTACATATATTAGCAATCAAATTTGTAGAGTTTAATAACAAATTGATGTTTTAACCCCTTCCATGCTCATGACGAGCTCAGCTCGTCGTGCAGTACACTTGTCGTGTGCTTATGACGAGCTGAGCTCGTCATGAACAATGGATTTACAGATCATTCAGCACAGGAGGAAAATCTCCTGTAGCATTGAAGGTGTTAAGCATTTGAAATTTCAGCAGCACACGTAATCCATTTTAAATCCTGAAATTTGGACTATCTCATTTTCGGCTGACTTAGAAATCATGTGTCTAAAATGACATTGTGAAATCAATAAAGTGCCAAATACTATTACTACCTACTAAATTACATTTTCAGCAGTATCTTTGGGAATTTCCTCTTGGGCATAGATTATGCAATGTTTTCAAAGCAAACAGTCTCTGTTTAAGTAGACTTTCTTTCACTGCCATGTTGGTAAATGTTTCTGGTGATGCAGACGCAGGCATTGCTTGTTACTGTTTCAATTAGTTATAAAATAAGAGGAGGGATAAAATTGACCCAGCTGGTGTTTGAACACAAAGCCTTTGAATGCTTTTGCTACATTCGTCTAGGACTCCAAGCCGCTATCCATTGCACTAGAGATCCGACCTGATTCAACACGGTGATCAGAGATTCACAAATAAAAAGATGACCTATCAGCTGTTGACCAACTTTATCAAGTTAATCGGACACTACCTTACATTTTGAACATTGAATTGGGTAAAAGATAATCAACAAACTACATGATACAGTTTGGGTAAGTCTTCTTAACCCTTGTCAAAGAATGTAGAAGACAGATGGGTATGTAATGACTTGATTAAGACTTTTTTGAAACATCTCTAATAGGACTCCCCATTCATTGGATCCTGAAAAGAGTATGCAATTGATATACCTTTTCTTTAACCAAGCCGCCTGAACAGGGTCTTGAACCCTGGGCCCTCAGATTAAAAGTCTGATGCTCTCCCGACTGAGCTATCCAGGCTCGGAGAGGGCGCTCCACAAAATGACCTTATCAACATTTGGAAGTGTCCCAACTATCACTACGTTTCTTAAGATGGTTGCCGGTATTAAGTACTGAATACGCGGAATATAATAATGAATTGGTACTTCAAGCATTTGAAATCTCTTCAGTAAATGTAACCTTATTGTAAGTCCTGAAATTCCTACTATCTCATTTTTTTTGCTGACTTAGAATTCATATGTTTTTATTGATATTGTAAAATTAAGGAAGGGCCCCAAAATCTTACTTCTGAGTAAATTACATTTTCATAAGTACAGCTGCCAATTTCCTCTTCTGCAAAGATTGCGTAACTTGAATAGTATCTATTTAAAATAGACTTCCTTTCACTGCCCTTTTTGGTGAAGCAGAAGCATGCATGCACTGTTTATTACTCTTTTAAACAGTTATGAAATAAATAGGGATAAAAGTGACTCTGGTGGGATTCGAACCCACAACCTTTAAATATTTTTTTTACATTCACCTAGAAGTCCAATGCGCTATCCATTGCACCACAGAGCCAATACGCTCTGAAGAGGTGCAGAGATATTCTGAAATGAAATAATGTTGATCAGCTTTATAAAGTTCATTTGATACTATAACCATGGATTTATTTTGAATATTGAATTGGGGAAATTATATTCACCGTCTCAAGTTACATGATACCTTAGGTAAATCTACGTACGACTTAAGTTTAGTCAAATGGCACATGATATATGAGGCAGATGTGCATTTCACAACTCCATGAAAGACGTTTTTGCAATTTTAGTAATGGAATATCTTATTCGTCATGCAGGGGAACACAAAAAGAGCATCCAATTAGAGTAATTTTTCTTTAAAGGAAGCACCCGCCTGAACAGGGACTTGAACCCTGGACCCTCAGATTAAAAGTCTGATGCTCTACCGACTGAGCTATCCAGGCTCTGCTATACTCTGTCTTAAAATCAGCTAAACAAATGTGGACGTACACTGACCTACACTCTGTGTATTAATATGGTTACATATATTAGCAATCAAATTTGTAGAGTTTAATAACAAATTGATGTTTTAACCCCTTCCATGCTCATGACGAGCTCAGCTCGTCGTGCAGTACACTTGTCGTGTGCTTATGACGAGCTGAGCTCGTCATGAACAATGGATTTACAGATCATTCAGCACAGGAGGAAAATCTCCTGTAGCATTGAAGGTGTTAAGCATTTGAAATTTCAGCAGCACTCGTAATCCATTTTAAATCCTGAAATTTGTACTATCTCATTTTCGGCTGACTTAGAAATCATGTGTCTAAAATGACATTGTGAAATCAATAAAGTGCCAAATACTATTACTACCTACTAAATTACATTTTCAGCAGTATATTTGGGAATTTCCTCTTGGGCATAGATTATGCAATGTTTTCAAAGCAAACAGTCTCTGTTTAAGTAGACTTTCTTTCACTGCCATGTTGGTAAATGTTTCTGGTGATGCAGACGCAGGCATTGCTTGTTACTGTTTCAATTAGTTATAAAATAAGAGGAGGGATAAAATTGACCCAGCTGGTGTTTGAACACAAAGCCTTTGAATGCTTTTGCTACATTCGTCTAGGACTCCAAGCCGCTATCCATTGCACTAGAGATCCGACCTGATTCAACACGGTGATCAGAGATTCACAAATAAAAAGATGACCTATCAGCTGTTGACCAACTTTATCAAGTTAATCGGACACTACCTTACATTTTGAACATTGAATTGGGTAAAAGATAATCAACATGTCAAACTACATGATACAGTTTGGGTAAGTCTTCTTAACCCTTGTCAAAGAATGTAGAAGACAGATGGGTATGTAATGACTTGATTAAGACTTTTTTGAAACATCTCTAATAGGACTCCCCATTCATTGGATCCTGAAAAGAGTATGCAATTGATATACCTTTTCTTTAACCAAGCCGCCTGAACAGGGACTTGAACCCTGGGCCCTCAGATTAAAAGTCTGATGCTCTCCCGACTGAGCTATCCAGGCTCGGAGAGGTCACTCCACAAAATGACCTTATCAACATTTGGAAGTGTCCCAACTATCACTACGTTTCTTAAGATGGTTGCCGGTATTAAGTACTGAATACGCGGAATATAATAATGAATTGGTACTTCAAGCATTTGAAATCTCTTCAGTAAATTTAACCTTATCGTAAGTCCTGAAATTGCTACTATCTCATTTTTTTTGCTGACTTAGAATTCATATGTTTTTATTGACATTGTAAAATTAAGGAAGGGCCCAAAATCTTACTTCTGAGTAAATTACATTTTCATAAGTACAGCTGCCAATTTCCTCTTCTGCAAAGATTGCGTAACTTGAATAGTATCTATTTAAAATAGACTTCCTTACACTGCCCTTTTTGGTGAAGCAGAAGCATGCATGCACTGTTTACTACTCTTTTAAACAGTTATGAAATAAATAGGGATAAAACTGACTCTGGTGGGATTTGAACCCACAACCTTTGAATATCTTTTTTACATTCACCTAGAAGTCCAATGCACTATCCATTACGCCACAGAGCCATTACGCTCTGATGAGGTGCAGAGATATTCTGAAATGAAATAATGTTGATCAGCTTTATAAAGTTCATTTGATACTATAACCATGGATTTATTTTGAATATTGAATTGGGGAAATTATATTCACCGTCTCAAGTTACATGATACCTTAGGTAAATCTACGTACGACTTAAGTTTAGTCAAATGGCACATGATATATGAGGCAGATGTGCATTTCACAACTCCATGAAAGACGTTTTTGCAATTTTAGTAATGGAATATCTTATTCGTCATGCAGGGGAACACAAAAAGAGCATCCAATTAGAGTAATTTTTCTTTAAAGGAAGCAACTGCCTGAACAGGGACTTGAACCCTGGACCCTCAGATTAAAAGTCTGATGCTCTACCGACTGAGCTATCCAGGCTCTGCTATACTCTGTCTTAAAATCAGCTAAACAAATGTGGACGTACACTGACCTACACTCTGTGTATTAATATGGTTACATATATTAGCAATCAAATTTGTAGAGTTTAATAACAAATTGATGTTTTAACCCCTTCCATGCTCATGACGAGCTCAGCTCGTCGTGCAGTACACTTGTCGTGTGCTTATGACGAGCTGAGCTCGTCATGAACAATGGATTTACAGATCATTCAGCACAGGAGGAAAATCTCCTGTAGCATTGAAGGTGTTAAGCATTTGAAATTTCAGCAGCACTCGTAATCCATTTTAAATCCTGAAATTTGGACTATCTCATTTTCGGCTGACTTAGAAATCATGTGTCTAAAATGACATTGTGAAATCAATAAAGTGCCAAATACTATTACTACCTACTAAATTACATTTTCAGCAGTATCTTTGGGAATTTCCTCTTGGGCATAGATTATGCAATGTTTTCAAAGCAAACAGTCTCTGTTTAAGTAGACTTTCTTTCACTGCCATGTTGGTAAATGTTTCTGGTGATGCAGACGCAGGCATTGCTTGTTACTGTTTCAATTAGTTATAAAATAAGAGGAGGGATAAAATTGACCCAGCTGGTGTTTGAACACAAAGCCTTTGAATGCTTTTGCTACATTCGTCTAGGACTCCAAGCCGCTATCCATTGCACTAGAGATCCGACCTGATTCAACACGGTGATCAGAGATTCACAAATAAAAAGATGACCTATCAGCTGTTGACCAACTTTATCAAGTTAATCGGACACTACCTTACGTTTTGAACATTGAATTGGGTAAAAGATAATCAACAAACTACATGATACAGTTTGGGTAAGTCTTCTTAACCCTTGTCAAAGAATGTAGAAGACAGATGGGTATGTAATGACTTGATTAAGACATTTTTGAAACATCTCTAATAGGACTCCCCATTCATTGGATCCTGAAAAGAGTATGCAATTGATATACCTTTTCTTTAACCAAGCCGCCTGAACAGGGACTTGAACCCTGGGCCCTCAGATTAAAAGTCTGATGTTCTCCCGACTGAGCTATCCAGGCTCGGAGAGGTCGCTCCACAAAATGACCTTATCAACATTTGGAAGTGTCCCAACTATCACTACGTTTCTTAAGATGGTTGCCGGTATTAAGTACTGAATACGCGGAATATAATAATGAATTGGTACTTCAAGCATTTGAAATCTCTTCAGTAAATTTAACCTTATTGTAAGTCCTGAAATTGCTACTATCTCATTTTTTTTGCTGACTTAGAATTCATATGTTTTTATTGACATTGTAAAATTAAGGAAGGGCCCAAAATCTTACTTCTGAGTAAATTACATTTTCATAAGTACAGCTGCCAATTTCCTCTTCTGCAAAGATTGCGTAACTTGAATAGTATCTATTTAAAATAGACTTCCTTACACTGCCCTTTTTGGTGAAGCAGAAGCATGCATGCACTGTTTATTACTCTTTTAAACAGTTATGAAATAAATAGGGATAAAACTGACTCTGGTGGGATTCGAACCCACAACCTTTGAATATCTTTTTTACATTCACCTAGAAGTCCAATGCACTATCCATTACGCCACAGAGCCATTACGCTCTCATGAGGTGCAGAGATATTCTGAAATGAAATAATGTTGATCAGCTTTATAAAGTTCATTTGATACTATAACCATGGATTTATTTTGAATATTGAATTGGGGAAATTATATTCACCGTCTCAAGTTACATGATACCTTAGGTAAATCTACGTACGACTTAAGTTTAGTCAAATGGCACATGATATATGAGGCAGATGTGCATTTCACAACTCCATGAAAGACGTTTTTGCAATTTTAGTAATGGAATATCTTATTCGTCATGCAGGGGAACACAAAAAGAGCATCCAATTAGAGTAATTTTTTTTTAAAGGAAGCAACTGCCTGAACAGGGACTTGAACCCTGGACCCTCAGATTAAAAGTCTGATGCTCTACCGACTGAGCTATCCAGGCTCTGCTATACTCTGTCTTAAAATCAGCTAAACAAATGTGGACGTACACTGACCTACACTCTGTGTATTAATATGGTTACATATATTAGCAATCAAATTTGTAGAGTTTAATAACAAATTGATGTTTTAACCCCTTCCATGCTCATGACGAGCTCAGCTCGTCGTGCAGTACACTTGTCGTGTGCTTATGACGAGCTGAGCTCGTCATGAACAATGGATTTACAGATCATTCAGCACAGGAGGAAAATCTCCTGTAGCATTGAAGGTGTTAAGCTTTGAAATTTCAGCAGCACACGTAATCCATTTTAAATCCTGAAATTTGGACTATCTCATTTTCGGCTGACTTAGAAATCATGTGTCTAAAATGACATTGTGAAATCAATAAAGTGCCAAATACTATTACTACCTACTAAATTACATTTTCAGCAGTATCTTTGGGAATTTCCTCTTGGGCATAGATTATGCAATGTTTTCAAAGCAAACAGTCTCTGTTTAAGTAGACTTTCTTTCACTGCCATGTTGGTAAATGTTTCTGGTGATGCAGACGCAGGCATTGCTTGTTACTGTTTCAATTAGTTATAAAATAAGAGGAGGGATAAAATTGACCCAGCTGGTGTTTGAACACAAAGCCTTTGAATGCTTTTGCTACATTCGTCTAGGACTCCAAGCCGATATCCATTGCACTAGAGATCCGACCTGATTCAACACGGTGATCAGAGATTCACAAATAAAAAGATGACCTATCAGCTGTTGACCAACTTTATCAAGTTAATCGGACACTACCGTACATTTTGAACATTGAATTGGGTAAAAGATAATCAACAAACTACATGATACAGTTTGGGTAAGTCTTCTTAACCCTTGTCAAAGAATGTAGAAGACAGATGGGTATGTAATGACTTGATTAAGACATTTTTGAAACATCTCTAATAGGACTCCCCATTCATTGGATCCTGAAAAGAGTATGCAATTGATATACCTTTTCTTTAACCAAGCCGCCTGAACAGGGACTTGAACCCTGGGCCCTCAGATTAAAAGTCTGATGCTCTCCCGACTGAGCTATCCAGGCTCGGAGAGGTCGCTCCACAAAATGACCTTATCAACATTTGGAAGTGTCCCAACTATCACTACGTTTCTTAAGATGGTTGCCGGTATTAAGTACTGAATACGCGGAATATAATAATGAATTGGTACTTCAAGCATTTGAAATCTCTTCAGTAAATTTAACCTTATTGTAAGTCCTGAAATTGCTACTATCTAATTTTTTTTGCTGACTTAGAATTCATATGTTTTTATTGACATTGTAAAATTAAGGAAGGGCCCAAAATCTTACTTCTGAGTAAATTACATTTTCATAAGTACAGCTGCCAATTTCCTCTTCTGCAAAGATTGCGTAACTTGAATAGTATCTATTTAAAATAGACTTCCTTACACTTACCTTTTTGGTGAAGCAGAAGCATGCATGCACTGTTTATTACTCTTTTAAACAGTTATGAAATAAATAGGGATAAAACTGACTCTGGTGGGATTCGAACCCACAACCTTTGAATATCTTTTTTACATTCACCTAGAAGTCCAATGCACTATCCATTACGCCACAGAGCCATTACGCTCTGATGAGGTGCAGAGATATTCTGAAATGAAATAATGTTGATCAGCTTTATAAAGTTCATTTGATACTATAACCATGGATTTATTTTGAATATTGAATTGGGGAAATTATATTCACCGTCTCAAGTTACATGATACCTTAGGTAAATCTACGTACGACTTAAGTTTAGTCAAATGGCACATGATATATGAGGCAGATGTGCATTTCACAACTCCATGAAATACGTTTTTGCAATTTTAGTAATGGAATATCTTATTCGTCATGCAGGGGAACACAAAAAGAGCATCCAATTAGAGTAATTTTTTTTTAAAGGAAGCAACTGCCTGAACAGGGACTTGAACCCTGGACCCTCAGATTAAAAGTCTGATGCTCTACCGACTGAGCTATCCAGGCTCTGCTATACTCTGTCTTAAAATCAGCTAAACAAATGTGGACGTACACTGACCTACACTCTGTGTATTAATATGGTTACATATATTAGCAATCAAATTTGTAGAGTTTAATAACAAATTGATGTTTTAACCCCTTCCATGCTCATGACGAGCTCAGCTCGTCGTAAAGTACACTTGTCGTGTGCTTATGACGAGCTGAGCTCGTCATGAACAATGGATTTACAGATCATTCAGCACAGGAGGAAAATCTCCTGTAGCATTGAAGGTGTTAAGCTTTGAAATTTCAGCAGCACACGTAATCCATTTTAAATCCTGAAATTTGGACTATCTCATTTTCGGCTGACTTAGAAATCATGTGTCTAAAATGACATTGTGAAATCAATAAAGTGCCAAATACTATTACTACCTACTAAATTACATTTTCAGCAGTATCTTTGGGAATTTCCTCTTGGGCATAGATTATGCAATGTTTTCAAAGCAAACAGTCTCTGTTTAAGTAGACTTTCTTTCACTGCCATGTTGGTAAATGTTTCTGGTGATGCAGACGCAGGCATTGCTTGTTACTGTTTCAATTAGTTATAAAATAAGAGGAGGGATAAAATTGACCCAGCTGGTGTTTGAACACAAAGCCTTTGAATGCTTTTGCTACATTCGTCTAGGACTCCAAGCCGATATCCATTGCACTAGAGATCCGACCTGATTCAACACGGTGATCAGAGATTCACAAATAAAAAGATGACCTATCAGCTGTTGACCAACTTTATCAAGTTAATCGGACACTACCTTACATTTTGAACATTGAATTGGGTAAAAGATAATCAACATGTCAAACTACATGATACAGTTTGGGTAAGTCTTCTTAACCCTTGTCAAAGAATGTAGAAGACAGATGGGTATGTAATGACTTGATTAAGATGTTTTTGAAACATCTCTAATAGGACTCCCTATTCCCTGAAAAGAGTATGCAATTGATATACCTTTTCTTTAACCAAGCCGCCTGAACAGGGACTTGAACCCTGGGCCCTCAGATTAAAAGTCTGATGCTCTCCCGACTGAGCTATCCAGGCTCGGAGAGGTCGCTCCACAAAATGACCTTATCAACATTTGGAAGTGTCCCAACTATCACTACGTTTCTTAAGATGGTTGCCGGTATTAAGTACTGAATACGCGGAATATAATAATGAATTGGTACTTCAAGCATTTGAAATCTCTTCAGTAAATTTAACCTTATTGTAAGTCCTGAAATTGCTACTATCTCATTTTTTTTGCTGACTTAGAATTCATATGTTTTTATTGACATTGTAAAATTAAGGAAGGGCCCAAAATCTTACTTCTGAGTAAATTACATTTTCATAAGTACAGCTGCCAATTTCCTCTTCTGCAAAGATTGCGTAACTTGAATAGTATCTATTTAAAATAGACTTCCTTTCACTGCCCTTTTTGGTGAAGCAGAAGCATGCATGCACTGTTTATTACTCTTTTAAACAGTTATGAAATAAATAGGGATAAAACTGACTCTGTTGGGATTCGAACCCACAACCTTTGAATATCTTTTTTACATTTACCTAGAAGTCCAATGCGCTATCCATTGCGCCACAGAGCCAATACGCTCTGATTAGGTGCAGAGATATTCTGAAATGAAATAATGTTGATCAGCTTTATAAAGTTCATTTGATACTATAACCATGGATTTATTTTGAATATTGAATTGGGGAAATTATATTCACCGTCTCAAGTTACATGATACCTTAGGTAAGTCTACGTACGACTTAAGTTTAGTCAAATGGCACATGATATATGAGGCAGATGTGCATTTGCAACTCTATGAAAGACGTTTTTGCAATTTTAGTAATGGAATATCTTATTCGTCATGCAGGGGAACACAAAAAGAGCATCCAATTAGAGTAATTTTTCTTTAAAGGAAGCAACTGCCTGAACAGGGACTTGAACTCTGGACCCTCAGATTAAAAGTCTGATGCTCTACCGACTGAGCTATCCAGGCTCTGCTATACTCTGTCTTAAAATCAGCTAAACAAATGTGGACGTACACTGACCTACACTCTGTGTATTAATATGGTTACATATATTAGCAATCAAATTTGTAGAGTTTAATAACAAATTGATGTTTTAACCCCTTCCATGCTCATGACTAGCTCAGCTCGTCGTGCAGTACACTTGTCGTGTGCTTATGACGAGCTGAGCTCGTCATGAACAATGGATTTACAGATCATTCAGCACAGGAGGAAAATCTCCTGTAGCATTGAAGGTGTTAAGCATTTGAAATTTCAGCAGCACTCGTAATCCATTTTAAATCCTGAAATTTGGACTATCTCATTTTCGGCTGACTTAGAAATCATGTGTCTAAAATGACATTGTGAAATCAATAAAGTGCCAAATACTATTACTACCTACTAAATTACATTTTCAGCAGTATCTTTGGGAATTTCCTCTTGGGCATAGATTAAGCAATGTTTTCAAAGCAAACAGTCTCTGTTTAAGTAGACTTTCTGTCACTGCCATTTTGGTAAATGTTTCTGGCGATGCAGACGCAGGCATTGCTTGTTACTGTTTCAATTAGTTATAAAATAGGAGGAGGGATAAAATTGACCCAGCTGGTGTTTGAACACAAAGCCTTTGAATGCTTTTGCTACATTCGTCTAGGACTCCAAGCCGCTATCCATTGCACTAGAGATCCGACCTGATTCAACACGGTGATCAGAGATTCACAAATATAAAGATGACCTATCAGCTGTTGACCAACTTTATCAAGTTAATCGGACACTACCTTACATTTTGAACATTGAATTGGGTAAAAGATAATCAACAAACTACATGATACAGTTTGGGTAAGTCTTCTTAACCCTTGTCAAAGAATGTAGAAGACAGATGGGTATGTAATGACTTGATTAAGACTTTTTTGAAACATCTCTAATAGGACTCCCCATTCATTGGATCCTGAAAAGAGTATGCAATTGATATACCTTTTCTTTAACCAAGCCGCCTGAACAGGGACTTGAACCCTGGGCCCTCAGATTAAAAGTCTGATGCTCTCCCGACTGAGCTATCCAGGCTCAGAGAGGGCGCTCCACAAAATGACCTTTTCAACATTTGGAAGTGTCCCAACTATCACTACGTTTCTTAAGATGGTTGCCGGTATTAAGTACTGAATACGCGGAATATAATAATGAAATGGTACTTCAAGCATTTGAAATCTCTTCAGTAAATTTAACCTTATTGTAAGTCCTGAAATTGCTACTATCTCATTTTTTTTGCTGACTTAGAATTCATATGTTTTTATTGACATTGTAAAATTAAGGAAGGGCCCAAAATCTCACTTCTGAGTAAATTACATTTTCATAAGTACAGCTGCCAATTTCCTCTTCTGCAAAGATTGCGTAACTTGAATAGTATCTATTTAAAATAGACTTCCTTTCACTGCCCTTTTTGGTGAAGCAGAAGCATGCATGCACTGTTTATTACTCTTTTAAACAGTTATGAAATAAATAGGGATAAAAGTGACTCTGGTGGGATTCCAACCCACAACCTTTGAATATCTTTTTTACATTCACCTAGAAGTCAAATGCGCTATCCATTGCGCCACAGAGCCAATACACTCTGATGAGGTGCAGAGATATTCTGAAATGAAATAATGTTGATCAGCTTTATAAAGTTCATTTGATACTATAACCATGGATTTATTTTGAATATTGAATTGGGGAAATTATATTCACCGTCTCAAGTTACATGATACCTTAGGTAAATCTACGTACGACTTAAGTTTAGTCAAATGGCACATGATATATGAGGCAGATGTGCATTTCACAACTCCATGAAAGACGTTTTTGCAATTTTAGTAATGGAATATCTTATTCGTCATGCAGGGGAACACAAAAAGAGCATCCAATTAGAGTAATTTTTCTTTAAAGGAAGCAACTGCCTGAACAGGGACTTGAACCCTGGACCCTCAGATTAAAAGTCTGATGCTCTACCGACTGAGCTATCCAGGCTCTGCTATACTCTGTCTTAAAATCAGCTAAACAAATGTGGACGTACACTGACCTACACTCTGTGTATTAATATGGTTACATATATTAGCAATCAAATGTGTAGAGTTTAATAACAAATTGATGTTTTAACCCCTTCCATGCTCATGTCGAGCTCAGCTTGTCGTGCAGTACACTTGTCGTGTGCTTATGACGAGCTGAGCTCGTCATGAACAATGGATTTACAGATCATTCAGCACAGGAGGAAAATCTCCTGTAGCATTGAAGGTGTTAAGCATTTGAAATTTCAGCAGCACACGTTATCCATTTTAAATCCTGAAATTTGTACTATCTCATTTTCGGCTGACTTAGAAATCATGTGTCTAAAATGACATTGTGAAATCAATAAAGTGCCAAATACTATTACTACCTACTAAATTACATTTTCAGCAGTATCTTTGGGAATTTCCTCTTGGGCATAGATTATGCAATGTTTTCAAAGCAAACAGTCTCTGTTTAAGTAGACTTTCTTTCACTGCCATTTTGGTAAATGTTTCTGGTGATGCAGACGCAGGCATTGCTTGTTACTGTTTCAATTAGTTATAAAATAGGAGGAGGGATAAAATTGACCCAGCTGGTGTTTGAACACAAAGCCTTTGAATGCTTTTGCTACATTCGTCTAGGACTCCAAGCCGCTATCCATTGCACTAGAGATCCGACCTGATTCAACACGGTGATCAGAGATTCACAAATAAAAAGATGACCTATCAGCTGTTGACCAACTTTATCAAGTTAATCGGACACTACCTTACATTTTGAACATTGAATTGGGTAAAAGATAATCAACAAACTACATGATACAGTTTGGATAAGTCTTCTTAACCCTTGTCAAAGAATGTAGAAGACAGATGGGTATGTAATGACTTGATTAAGACTTTTTTGAAACATCTCTGATAGGACTCCCCATTCATTGGATCCTGAAAAGAGTATGCAATTGATATACCTTTTCTTTAACCAAGCCGCCTGAACAGGGACTTGAACCCTGGGCCCTCAGATTAAAAGTCTGATGCTCTCCCGACTGAGCTATCCAGGCTCGAAGAGGGCGCTCCACAAAATGACCTTATCAACATTTGGAAGTGTCCCAACTATCACTACGTTTCTTAAGATGGTTGCCGGTATTAAGTACTGAATACGCGGAATATAATAATGAATTGGTACTTCAAGCATTTGAAATCTCTTCAGTAAATTTAACCTTATTGTAAGTCCTGAAATTGCTACTATCTCATTTTTTTTGCTGACTTAGAATTCATATGTTTTTATTGACATTGTAAAATTAAGGAAGGGCCCAAAATCTTACTTCTGAGTAAATTACATTTTCATAAGTACAGCTGCCAATTTCCTCTTCTGCAAAGATTGCGTAACTTGAATAGTATCTATTTAAAATAGACTACCTTTCACTGCCCTTTTTGGTGAAGCAGAAGCATGCATGTACTGTTTATTACTCTTTTAAACAGTTATGAAATAAATAGGGATAAAAGTGACTCTGGTGGGATTCGAACCCACAACCTTTGAATATCTTTTTTACATTCACCTAGAAGTCCAATGCGCTATCCATTGCGCCACAGAGCCAATACACTCTGATGAGGTGCAGAGATATTCTGAAATGAAATAATGTTGATCAGCTTTATAAAGTTCATTTGATACTATAACCATGGATTTATTTTGAATATTGAATTGGGGAAATTATATTCACCGTCTCAAGTTACATGATACCTTAGGTAAATCTACGTACGACTTAAGTTTAGTCAAATGGCACATGATATATGAGGCAGATGTGCATTTCACAACTCCATGAAAGACGTTTTTGCAATTTTAGTAATGGAATATCTTATTCGTCATGCAGGGGAACACAAAAAGAGCATCCAATTAGAGTAATTTTTCTTTAAAGGAAGCAACCGCCTGAACAGGGACTTGAACCCTGGACCCTCAGATTAAAAGTCTGATGCTCTACCGACTGAGCTATCCAGGCTCTGCTATACTCTGTCTTAAAATCAGCTAAACAAATGTGGACGTACACTGACCTACACTCTGTGTATTAATATGGTTACATATATTAGCAATCAAATTTGTAGAGTTTAATAACAAATTGATGTTTTAACCCCTTCCATGCTCATGACGAGCTCAGCTCGTCGTGCAGTACACTTGTCGTGTGCTTATGACGAGCTGAGCTCGTCATGAACAATGGATTTACAGATCATTCAGCACAGGAGGAAAATCTCCTGTAGCATTGAAGGTGTTAAGCATTTGAAATTTCAGCAGCACACGTAATCCATTTTAAATCCTGAAATTTGTACTATCTCATTTTCGGCTGACTTAGAAATCATGTGTCTAAAATGACATTGTGAAATCAATAAAGTGCCAAATACTATTACTACCTACTAAATTACATTTTCAGCAGTATCTTTGGGAATTTCCTCTTGGGCATAGATTATGCAATGTTTTCAAAGCAAACAGTCTCTGTTTAAGTAGACTTTCTTTCACTGCCATTTTGGTAAATGTTTCTGGTGATGCAGACGCAGGCATTGCTTGTTACTGTTTCAATTAGTTATAAAATAAGAGGAGGGATAAAATTGACCCAGCTGGTGTTTGAACACAAAGCCTTTGAATGCTTTTGCTACATTCGTCTAGGACTCCAAGCCGCTATCCATTGCACTAGAGATCCGACCTGATTCAACACGGTGATCAGAGATTCACAAATAAAAAGATGACCTATCAGCTGTTGACCAACTTTATCAAGTTAATCGGACACTACCTTACATTTTGAACATTGAATTGGGTAAAAGATAATCAACAAACTACATGATACAGTTTGGGTAAGTCTTCTTAACCCTTGTCAAAGAATGTAGAAGACAGATGGGTATGTAATGACTTGATTAAGACTTTTTTGAAACATCTCTAATAGGACTCCCCATTCATTGGATCCTGAAAAGAGTATGCAATTGATATACCTTTTCTTTAACCAAGCCTCCTAAACAGGGACTTGAACCCTGGGCCCTCAGATTAAAAGTCTGATGCTCTCCCGACTGAGCTATCCAGGCTCGGAGACGGCGCTCCACAAAATGACCTTATCAACATTTGGAAGTGTCCCAACTATCACTACGTTTCTTAAGATGGTTGCCGGTATTAAGTACTGAATACGCGGAATATAATAATGAATTGGTACTTCAAGCATTTGAAATCTCTTCAGTAAATTTAACCTTATTGTAAGTCCTGAAATTGCTACTATCTCATTTTTTTTGCTGACTTAGAATTCATATGTTTTTATTGACATTGTAAAATTAAGGAAGGGCCCAAAATCTTACTTCTGAGTAAATTACATTTTCATAAGTACAGCTGCCAATTTCCTCTTCTGCAAAGATTGCGTAACTTGAATAGTATCTATTTAAAATAGACTTCCTTTCACTGCCCTTTTTGGTGAAGCAGAAGCATGCATGCACTGTTTATTACTCTTTTAAACAGTTATGAAATAAATAGGGATAAAACTGACTCCGGTGGGATTCGAACCCACAACCTTTGAATATCTTTTTTACATTCACCTAGAAGTCCAATGCGCTATCCATTGCGCCACAGAGCCAATACACTCTGATGAGGTGCAGAGATATTCTGAAATGAAATAATGTTGATCAGCTTTATAAAGTTCATTTGATACTATAACTATGGATTTATTTTGAATATTGAATTGGGGAAATTATATTCACCGTCTCAAGTTACATGATGCCTTAGGTAAATCTACGTACGACTTAAGTTTAGTCAAATGGCACATGATATATGAGGCAGATGTGCATTTCACAACTCCATGAAAGACGTTTTTGCAATTTTAGTAATGGAATATCTTATTCGTCATGCAGGGGAACACAAAAAGAGCATCCAATTAGAGTAATTTTTCTTTAAAGGAAGCAACCGCCTGAACAGGGACTTGATCCCTGGACCCTCAGATTAAAAGTCTGATGCTCTACCGACTGAGCTATCCAGGCTCTGCTATACTCTGTCTTAAAATCAGCTAAACAAATGTGGACGTACACTGACCTACACTCTATGTATTAATATGGTTACATATATTAGCAATCAAATTTGTAGAGTTTAATAACAAATTGATGTTTTAA
This sequence comes from Lissotriton helveticus, assembly GCF_964261635.1. Lineage (NCBI taxonomy): Eukaryota > Metazoa > Chordata > Amphibia > Caudata > Salamandridae > Lissotriton > Lissotriton helveticus. The sequence continues at coordinate 216,871,298 of NC_136057.1, read as the reverse complement.
CCCCTTCCATGCTCATGACGAGCTCAGCTCGTCGTGCAGTACACTTGTCGTGTGCTTATGACGAGCTGAGCTCGTCATGAACAATGGATTTACAGATCATTCAGCACAGGAGGAAAATCTCCTGTAGCATTGAAGGTTTTAAGCATTTGAAATTTCAGCAGCACACGTAATCCATTTTAAATCCTGAAATTTGTACTATCTCATTTCGGCTGACTTAGAAATCATGTGTCTAAAATGACATTGTGAAATCAATAAAGTGCCAAATACTATTACTACCTACTAAATTACATTTTCAGCAGTATCTTTGGGAATTTCCTCTTGGGCATAGATTATGCAATGTTTTCAAAGCAAACAGTCTCTGTTTAAGTAGACTTTCTTTCACTGCCATTTTGGTAAATGTTTCTGGTGATGCAGACGCAGGCATTGCTTGTTACTGTTTCAATTAGTTATAAAATAAGAGGAGGGATAAAATTGACCCAGCTGGTGTTTGAACACAAAGCCTTTGAATGCTTTTGCTACATTCGTCTAGGACTCCAAGCCGCTATCCATTGCACTAGAGATCCGACCTGATTCAACACGGTGATCAGAGATTCACAAATAAAAAGATGACCTATCAGCTGTTGACCAACTTTATCAAGTTAATCGGACACTACCTTACATTTTGAACATTGAATTGGGTAAAAGATAATCAACAAACTACATGATACAGTTTGGGTAAGTCTTCTTAACCCTTGTCAAAGAATGTAGAAGACAGATGGGTATGTAATGACTTGATTAAGACTTTTTTGAAACATCTCTAATAGGACTCCCCATTCATTGGATCCTGAAAATAGTATGCAATTGATATACCTTTTCTTTAACCAAGCCGCCTGAACAGGGACTTGAACCCTGGGCCCTCAGATTAAAAGTCTGATGCTCTCCCGACTGAGCTATCCAGGCTCGGAGAGGTCGCTCCACAAAATGACCTTATCAACATTTGGAAGTGTCCCAACTATCACTACGTTTCTTAAGATGGTTGCCGGTATTAAGTACTGAATACGCGGAATATAATAATGAATTGGTACTTCAAGCATTTGAAATCTCTTCAGTAAATGTAACCTTGTTGTAAGTCCTGAAATTGCTACTATCTCATTTTTTTTGCTGACTTAGAATTCATATGTTTTTATTGACATTGTAAAATTAAGGAAGGGCCCAAAATCTTACTTCTGAGTAAATTACATTTTCATAAGTACAGCTGCCAATTTCCTCTTCTGCAAAGATTGTGTAACTTGAATAGTATCTATTTAAAATAGACTTCCTTTCACTGCCCTTTTTGGTGAAGCAGAAGCATGCATGCACTGTTTATTACTCTTTTAAACAGTTATGAAATAAATAGGGATAAAACTGACTCTGGTGGGATTCGAACCCACAACCTTTGAATATCTTTTTTACATTCACCTAGAAGTCCAATGCACTATCCATTGCGCCACAGAGCCAATACGCTATGATTAGGTGCAGAGATATTCTGAAATGAAATAATGTTGATCAGCTTTATAAAGTTCATTTGATACTATAACCATGGATTTATTTTGAATATTGAATTGGGGAAATTATATTCACCGTCTCAAGTTACATGATACCTTAGGTAAGTCTACGTACGACTTAAGTTTAGTCAAATGGCACATGATATATGAGGCAGATGTGCATTTCACAACTCCATGAAAGACGTTTTTGCAATTTTAGTAATGGAATATCTTATTCGTCATGCAGGGGAACACAAAAAGAGCATCCAATTAGAGTAATTTTTTTTTAAAGGAAGCAACTGCCTGAACAGGGACTTGAACCCTGGACCCTCAGATTAAAAGTCTGATGCTCTACCGACTGAGCTATCCAGGCTCTGCTATACTCTGTCTTAAAATCAGCTAAACAAATGTGGACGTACACTGACCTACACTCTGTGTATTAATATGGTTACATATATTAGCAATCAAATTTGTAGAGTTTAATAACAAATTGATGTTTTAACCCCTTCCATGCTCATGACGAGCTCAGCTCGTCGTGCAGTACACTTGTCGTGTGCTTATGACGAGCTGAGCTCGTCATGAACAATGGATTTACAGATCATTCAGCACAGGAGGAAAATCTCCTGTAGCATTGAAGGTGTTAAGCTTTGAAATTTCAGCAGCACACGTAATCCATTTTAAATCCTGAAATTTGGACTATCTCATTTTCGGCTGACTTAGAAATCATGTGTCTAAAATGACATTGTGTAATCAATAAAGTGCCAAATACTATTACTACCTACTAAATTACATTTTCAGCAGTATCTTTGGGAATTTCCTCTTGGGCATAGATTATGCAATGTTTTCAAAGCAAACAGTCTCTGTTTAAGTAGACTTTCTTTCACTGCCATGTTGGTAAATGTTTCTGGTGATGCAGACGCAGGCATTGCTTGTTACTGTTTCAATTAGTTATAAAATAAGAGGAGGGATAAAATTGACCCAGCTGGTGTTTGAACACAAAGCCTTTGAATGCTTTTGCTACATACGTCTAGGACTCCAAGCCGATATCCATTGCACTAGAGATCCGACCTGATTCAACACGGTGATCAGAGATTCACAAATAAAAAGATGACCTATCAGCTGTTGACCAACTTTATCAAGTTAATCGGACACTACCTTACATTTTGAACATTGAATTGGGTAAAAGATAATCAACAAACTACATGATACAGTTTGGGTAAGTCTTCTTAACCCTTGTCAAAGAATGTAGAAGACAGATGGGTATGTAATGACTTGATTAAGACATTTTTGAAACATCTCTAATAGGACTCCCCATTCATTGGATCCTGAAAAGAGTATGCAATTGATATACCTTTTCTTTAACCAAGCCGCCTGAACAGGGACTTGAACCCTGGGCCCTCAGATTAAAAGTCTGATGCTCTCCCGACTGAGCTATCCAGGCTCGGAGAGGTCGCTCCACAAAATGACCTTATCAACATTTGGAAGTGTCCCAACTATCACTACGTTTCTTAAGATGGTTGCCGGTATTAAGTACTGAATACGCGGAATATAATAATGAATTGGTACTTCAAGCATTTGAAATCTCTTCAGTAAATTTAACCTTATTGTAAGTCCTGAAATTGCTACTATCTCATTTTTTTTGCTGACTTAGAATTCATATGTTTTTATTGACATTGTAAAATTAAGGAAGGGCCCAAAATCTTACTTCTGAGTAAATTACATTTTCATAAGTACAGCTGCCAATTTCCTCTTCTGCAAAGATTGCGTAACTTGAATAGTATCTATTTAAAATAGACTTCCTTACACTTACCTTTTTGGTGAAGCAGAAGCATGCATGCACTGTTTATTACTCTTTTAAACAGTTATGAAATAAATAGGGATAAAACTGACTCTGGTGGGATTCGAACCCACAACCTTTGAATATCTTTTTTACATTCACCTAGAAGTCCAATGCACTATCCATTACGCCACAGAGCCATTACGCTCTGATGAGGTGCAGAGATATTCTGAAATGAAATAATGTTGATCAGCTTTATAAAGTTCATTTGATACTATAACCATGGATTTATTTTGAATATTGAATTGGGGAAATTATATTCACCGTCTCAAGTTACATGATACCTTAGGTAAATCTACGTACGACTTAAGTTTAGTCAAATGGCACATGATATATGAGGCAGATGTGCATTTCACAACTCCATGAAATACGTTTTTGCAATTTTAGTAATGGAATATCTTATTCGTCATGCAGGGGAACACAAAAAGAGCATCCAATTAGAGTAATTTTTTTTTAAAGGAAGCAACTGCCTGAACAGGGACTTGAACCCTGGACCCTCAGATTAAAAGTCTGATGCTCTACCGACTGAGCTATCCAGGCTCTGCTATACTCTGTCTTAAAATCAGCTAAACAAATGTGGACGTACACTGACCTACACTCTGTGTATTAATATGGTTACATATATTAGCAATCAAATTTGTAGAGTTTAATAACAAATTGATGTTTTAACCCCTTCCATGCTCATGACGAGCTCAGCTCGTCGTAAAGTACACTTGTCGTGTGCTTATGACGAGCTGAGCTCGTCATGAACAATGGATTTACAGATCATTCAGCACAGGAGGAAAATCTCCTGTAGCATTGAAGGTGTTAAGCTTTGAAATTTCAGCAGCACACGTAATCCATTTTAAATCCTGAAATTTGGACTATCTCATTTTCGGCTGACTTAGAAATCATGTGTCTAAAATGACATTGTGTAATCAATAAAGTGCCAAATACTATTACTACCTACTAAATTACATTTTCAGCAGTATCTTTGGGAATTTCCTCTTGGGCATAGATTATGCAATGTTTTCAAAGCAAACAGTCTCTGTTTAAGTAGACTTTCTTTCACTGCCATGTTGGTAAATGTTTCTGGTGATGCAGACGCAGGCATTGCTTGTTACTGTTTCAATTAGTTATAAAATAAGAGGAGGGATAAAATTGACCCAGCTGGTGTTTGAACACAAAGCCTTTGAATGCTTTTGCTACATACGTCTAGGACTCCAAGCCGATATCCATTGCACTAGAGATCCGACCTGATTCAACACGGTGATCAGAGATTCACAAATAAAAAGATGACCTATCAGCTGTTGACCAACTTTATCAAGTTAATCGGACACTACCTTACATTTTGAACATTGAATTGGGTAAAAGATAATCAACAAACTACATGATACAGTTTGGGTAAGTCTTCTTAACCCTTGTCAAAGAATGTAGAAGACAGATGGGTATGTAATGACTTGATTAAGACATTTTTGAAACATCTCTAATAGGACTCCCCATTCATTGGATCCTGAAAAGAGTATGCAATTGATATACCTTTTCTTTAACCAAGCCGCCTGAACAGGGACTTGAACCCTGGGCCCTCAGATTAAAAGTCTGATGCTCTCCCGACTGAGCTATCCAGGCTCGGAGAGGTCGCTCCACAAAATGACCTTATCAACATTTGGAAGTGTCCCAACTATCACTACGTTTCTTAAGATGGTTGCCGGTATTAAGTACTGAATACGCGGAATATAATAATGAATTGGTACTTCAAGCATTTGAAATCTCTTCAGTAAATTTAACCTTATTGTAAGTCCTGAAATTGCTACTATCTCATTTTTTTTGCTGACTTAGAATTCATATGTTTTTATTGACATTGTAAAATTAAGGAAGGGCCCAAAATCTTACTTCTGAGTAAATTACATTTTCATAAGTACAGCTGCCAATTTCCTCTTCTGCAAAGATTGCGTAACTTGAATAGTATCTATTTAAAATAGACTTCCTTACACTTACCTTTTTGGTGAAGCAGAAGCATGCATGCACTGTTTATTACTCTTTTAAACAGTTATGAAATAAATAGGGATAAAACTGACTCTGGTGGGATTCGAACCCTTAACCTTTGAATATCTTTTTTACATTCACCTAGAAGTCCAATGCACTATCCATTACGCCACAGAGCCATTACGCTCTGATGAGGTGCAGAGATATTCTGAAATGAAATAATGTTGATCAGCTTTATAAAGTTCATTTGATACTATAACCATGGATTTATTTTGAATATTGAATTGGGGAAATTATATTCACCGTCTCAAGTTACATGATACCTTAGGTAAATCTACGTACGACTTAAGTTTAGTCAAATGGCACATGATATATGAGGCAGATGTGCATTTCACAACTCCATGAAATACGTTTTTGCAATTTTAGTAATGGAATATCTTATTCGTCATGCAGGGGAACACAAAAAGAGCATCCAATTAGAGTAATTTTTTTTTAAAGGAAGCAACTGCCTGAACAGGGACTTGAACCCTGGACCCTCAGATTAAAAGTCTGATGCTCTACCGACTGAGCTATCCAGGCTCTGCTATACTCTGTCTTAAAATCAGCTAAACAAATGTGGACGTACACTGACCTACACTCTGTGTATTAATATGGTTACATATATTAGCAATCAAATTTGTAGAGTTTAATAACAAATTGATGTTTTAACCCCTTCCATGCTCATGACGAGCTCAGCTCGTCGTAAAGTACACTTGTCGTGTGCTTATGACGAGCTGAGCTCGTCATGAACAATGGATTTACAGATCATTCAGCACAGGAGGAAAATCTCCTGTAGCATTGAAGGTGTTAAGCTTTGAAATTTCAGCAGCACACGTAATCCATTTTAAATCCTGAAATTTGGACTATCTCATTTTCGGCTGACTTAGAAATCATGTGTCTAAAATGACATTGTGAAATCAATAAAGTGCCAAATACTATTACTACCTACTAAATTACATTTTCAGCAGTATCTTTGGGAATTTCCTCTTGGGCATAGATTATGCAATGTTTTCAAAGCAAACAGTCTCTGTTTAAGTAGACTTTCTTTCACTGCCATGTTGGTAAATGTTTCTGGTGATGCAGACGCAGGCATTGCTTGTTACTGTTTCAATTAGTTATAAAATAAGAGGAGGGATAAAATTGACCCAGCTGGTGTTTGAACACAAAGCCTTTGAATGCTTTTGCTACATTCGTCTAGGACTCCAAGCCGATATCCATTGCACTAGAGATCCGACCTGATTCAACACGGTGATCAGAGATTCACAAATAAAAAGATGACCTATCAGCTGTTGACCAACTTTATCAAGTTAATCGGACACTACCTTACATTTTGAACATTGAATTGGGTAAAAGATAATCAACATGTCAAACTACATGATACAGTTTGGGTAAGTCTTCTTAACCCTTGTCAAAGAATGTAGAAGACAGATGGGTATGTAATGACTTGATTAAGATGTTTTTGAAACATCTCTAATAGGACTCCCTATTCCCTGAAAAGAGTATGCAATTGATATACCTTTTCTTTAACCAAGCCGCCTGAACAGGGACTTGAACCCTGGGCCCTCAGATTAAAAGTCTGATGCTCTCCCGACTGAGCTATCCAGGCTCGGAGAGGTCGCTCCACAAAATGACCTTATCAACATTTGGAAGTGTCCCAACTATCACTACGTTTCTTAAGATGGTTGCCGGTATTAAGTACTGAATACGCGGAATATAATAATGAATTGGTACTTCAAGCATTTGAAATCTCTTCAGTAAATTTAACCTTATTGTAAGTCCTGAAATTGCTACTATCTCATTTTTTTTGCTGACTTAGAATTCATATGTTTTTATTGACATTGTAAAATTAAGGAAGGGCCCAAAATCTTACTTCTGAGTAAATTACATTTTCATAAGTACAGCTGCCAATTTCCTCTTCTGCAAAGATTGCGTAACTTGAATAGTATCTATTTAAAATAGACTTCCTTTCACTGCCCTTTTTGGTGAAGCAGAAGCATGCATGCACTGTTTATTACTCTTTTAAACAGTTATGAAATAAATAGGGATAAAACTGACTCTGTTGGGATTCGAACCCACAACCTTTGAATATCTTTTTTACATTTACCTAGAAGTCCAATGCGCTATCCATTGCACCACAGAGCCAATACGCTCTGATTAGGTGCAGAGATATTCTGAAATGAAATAATGTTGATCAGCTTTATAAAGTTCATTTGATACTATAACCATGGATTTATTTTGAATATTGAATTGGGGAAATTATATTCACCGTCTCAAGTTACATGATACCTTAGGTAAGTCTACGTACGACTTAAGTTTAGTCAAATGGCACATGATATATGAGGCAGATGTGCATTTCACAACTCCATGAAAGACGTTTTTGCAATTTTAGTAATGGAATATCTTATTCGTCATGCAGGGGAACACAAAAAGAGCATCCAATTAGAGTAATTTTTCTTTAAAGGAAGCAACCGCCTGAACAGGGACTTGAACCCTGGACCCTCAGATTAAAAGTCTGATGCTCTACCGACTGAGCTATCCAGGCTCTGCTATACTCTGTCTTAAAATCAGCTAAACAAATGTGGACGTACACTGACCTACACTCTATGTATTAATATGGTTACATATATTAGCAATCAAATTTGTAGAGTTTAATAACAAATTGATGTTTTAACCCCTTCCATGCTCATGACGAGCTCAGCTCGTCGTGCAGTACACTTGTCGTGTGCTTATGACGAGCTGAGCTCGTCATGAACAATGGATTTACAGATCATTCAGCACAGGAGGAAAATCTCCTGTAGCATTGAAGGTGTTAAGCATTTGAAATTTCAGCAGCACACGTAATCCATTTTAAATCCTGAAATTTGTACTATCTCATTTCGGCTGACTTAGAAATCATGTGTCTAAAATGACATTGTGAAATCAATAAAGTGCCAAATACTATTACTACCTACTAAATTACATTTTCAGCAGTATCTTTGGGAATTTCCTCTTGGGCATAGATTAAGCAATGTTTTCAAAGCAAACAGTCTCTGTTTAAGTAGACTTTCTTTCACTGCCATTTTGGTAAATGTTTCTGGCGATGCAGACGCAGGCATTGCTTGTTACTGTTTCAATTAGTTATAAAATAGGAGGAGGGATAAAATTGACCCAGCTGGTGTTTGAACACAAAGCCTTTGAATGCTTTTGCTACATTCGTCTAGGACTCCAAGCCGCTATCCATTGCACTAGAGATCCGACCTGATTCAACACGGTGATCAGAGATTCACAAATAAAAAGATGACCTATCAGCTGTTGACCAACTTTATCAAGTTAATCGGACACTACCTTACATTTTGAACATTGAATTGGGTAAAAGATAATCAACAAACTACATGATACAGTTTGGGTAAGTCTTCTTAACCCTTGTCAAAGAATGTAGAAGACAGATGGGTATGTAATGACTTGATTAAGACTTTTTTGAAACATCTCTAATAGGACTCCCCATTCATTGGATCCTGAAAAGAGTATGCAATTGATATACCTTTTCTTTAACCAAGCCGCCTGAACAGGGACTTGAACCCTGGGCCCTCAGATTAAAAGTCTGATGCTCTCCCGACTGAGCTATCCAGGCTCGGAGAGGTCGCTCCACAAAATGACCTTATCAACATTTGGAAGTGTCCCAACTATCACTACGTTTCTTAAGATGGTTGCCGGTATTAAGTACTGAATACGCGGAATATAATAATGAATTGGTACTTCAAGCATTTGAAATCTCTTCAGTAAATGTAACCTTGTTGTAAGTCCTGAAATTGCTACTATCTCATTTTTTTTGCTGACTTAGAATTCATATGTTTTTATTGACATTGTAAAATTAAGGAAGGGCCCAAAATCTTACTTCTGAGTAAATTACATTTTCATAAGTACAGCTGCCAATTTCCTCTTCTGCAAAGATTGCGTAACTTGAATAGTATCTATTTAAAATAGACTTCCTTTCACTGCCCTTTTTGGTGAAGCAGAAGCATGCATGCACTGTTTATTACTCTTTTAAACAGTTATGAAATAAATAGGGATAAAACTGACTCTGTTGGGATTCGAACCCACAACCTTTGAATATCTTTTTTACATTTACCTAGAAGTCCAATGCGCTATCCATTGCGCCACAGAGCCAATACGCTCTGATTAGGTGCAGAGATATTCTGAAATGAAATAATGTTGATCAGCTTTATAAAGTTCATTTGATACTATAACCATGGATTTATTTTGAATATTGAATTGGGGAAATTATATTCACCGTCTCAAGTTACATGATACCTTAGGTAAGTCTACGTACGACTTAAGTTTAGTCAAATGGCACATGATATATGAGGCAGATGTGCATTTGCAAGTCTATGAAAGACGTTTTTGCAATTTTAGTAATGGAATATCTTATTCGTCATGCAGGGGAACACAAAAAGAGCATCCAATTAGAGTAATTTTTCTTTAAAGGAAGCAACCGCCTGAACAGGGACTTGAACTCTGGACCCTCAGATTAAAAGTCTGATGCTCTACCGACTGAGCTATCCAGGCTCTGCTATACTCTGTCTTAAAATCAGCTAAACAAATGTGGACGTACACTGACCTACACTCTGTGTATTAATATGGTTACATATATTAGCAATCAAATTTGTAGAGTTTAATAACAAATTGATGTTTTAACCCCTTCCATGCTCATGACTAGCTCAGCTCGTCGTGCAGTACACTTGTCGTGTGCTTATGACGAGCTGAGCTCGTCATGAACAATGGATTTACAGATCATTCAGCACAGGAGGAAAATCTCCTGTAGCATTGAAGGTGTTAAGCATTTGAAATTTCAGCAGCACTCGTAATCCATTTTAAATCCTGAAATTTGGACTATCTCATTTTCGGCTGACTTAGAAATCATGTGTCTAAAATGACATTGTGTAATCAATAAAGTGCCAAATACTATTACTACCTACTAAATTACATTTTCAGCAGTATCTTTGGGAATTTCCTCTTGGGCATAGATTATGCAATGTTTTCAAAGCAAACAGTCTCTGTTTAAGTAGACTTTCTTTCACTGCCATGTTGGTAAATGTTTCTGGTGATGCAGACGCAGGCATTGCTTGTTACTGTTTCAATTAGTTATAAAATAAGAGGAGGGATAAAATTGACCCAGCTGGTGTTTGAACACAAAGCCTTTGAATGCTTTTGCTACATACGTCTAGGACTCCAAGCCGATATCCATTGCACTAGAGATCCGACCTGATTCAACACGGTGATCAGAGATTCACAAATAAAAAGATGACCTATCAGCTGTTGACCAACTTTATCAAGTTAATCGGACACTACCTTACATTTTGAACATTGAATTGGGTAAAAGATAATCAACAAACTACATGATACAGTTTGGGTAAGTCTTCTTAACCCTTGTCAAAGAATGTAGAAGACAGATGGGTATGTAATGACTTGATTAAGACATTTTTGAAACATCTCTAATAGGACTCCCCATTCATTGGATCCTGAAAAGAGTATGCAATTGATATACCTTTTCTTTAACCAAGCCGCCTGAACAGGGACTTGAACCCTGGGCCCTCAGATTAAAAGTCTGATGCTCTCCCGACTGAGCTATCCAGGCTCGGAGAGGTCGCTCCACAAAATGACCTTATCAACATTTGGAAGTGTCCCAACTATCACTACGTTTCTTAAGATGGTTGCCGGTATTAAGTACTGAATACGCGGAATATAATAATGAATTGGTACTTCAAGCATTTGAAATCTCTTCAGTAAATTTAACCTTATTGTAAGTCCTGAAATTGCTACTATCTCATTTTTTTTGCTGACTTAGAATTCATATGTTTTTATTGACATTGTAAAATTAAGGAAGGGCCCAAAATCTTACTTCTGAGTAAATTACATTTTCATAAGTACAGCTGCCAATTTCCTCTTCTGCAAAGATTGCGTAACTTGAATAGTATCTATTTAAAATAGACTTCCTTACACTTACCTTTTTGGTGAAGCAGAAGCATGCATGCACTGTTTATTACTCTTTTAAACAGTTATGAAATAAATAGGGATAAAACTGACTCTGGTGGGATTCGAACCCACAACCTTTGAATATCTTTTTTACATTCACCTAGAAGTCCAATGCACTATCCATTACGCCACAGAGCCATTACGCTCTGATGAGGTGCAGAGATATTCTGAAATGAAATAATGTTGATCAGCTTTATAAAGTTCATTTGATACTATAACCATGGATTTATTTTGAATATTGAATTGGGGAAATTATATTCACCGTCTCAAGTTACATGATACCTTAGGTAAATCTACGTACGACTTAAGTTTAGTCAAATGGCACATGATATATGAGGCAGATGTGCATTTCACAACTCCATGAAATACGTTTTTGCAATTTTAGTAATGGAATATCTTATTCGTCATGCAGGGGAACACAAAAAGAGCATCCAATTAGAGTAATTTTTTTTTAAAGGAAGCAACTGCCTGAACAGGGACTTGAACCCTGGACCCTCAGATTAAAAGTCTGATGCTCTACCGACTGAGCTATCCAGGCTCTGCTATACTCTGTCTTAAAATCAGCTAAACAAATGTGGACGTACACTGACCTACACTCTGTGTATTAATATGGTTACATATATTAGCAATCAAATTTGTAGAGTTTAATAACAAATTGATGTTTTAACCCCTTCCATGCTCATGACGAGCTCAGCTCGTCGTAAAGTACACTTGTCGTGTGCTTATGACGAGCTGAGCTCGTCATGAACAATGGATTTACAGATCATTCAGCACAGGAGGAAAATCTCCTGTAGCATTGAAGGTGTTAAGCTTTGAAATTTCAGCAGCACACGTAATCCATTTTAAATCCTGAAATTTGGACTATCTCATTTTCGGCTGACTTAGAAATCATGTGTCTAAAATGACATTGTGAAATCAATAAAGTGCCAAATACTATTACTACCTACTAAATTACATTTTCAGCAGTATCTTTGGGAATTTCCTCTTGGGCATAGATTATGCAATGTTTTCAAAGCAAACAGTCTCTGTTTAAGTAGACTTTCTTTCACTGCCATGTTGGTAAATGTTTCTGGTGATGCAGACGCAGGCATTGCTTGTTACTGTTTCAATTAGTTATAAAATAAGAGGAGGGATAAAATTGACCCAGCTGGTGTTTGAACACAAAGCCTTTGAATGCTTTTGCTACATTCGTCTAGGACTCCAAGCCGATATCCATTGCACTAGAGATCCGACCTGATTCAACACGGTGATCAGAGATTCACAAATAAAAAGATGACCTATCAGCTGTTGACCAACTTTATCAAGTTAATCGGACACTACCTTACATTTTGAACATTGAATTGGGTAAAAGATAATCAACATGTCAAACTACATGATACAGTTTGGGTAAGTCTTCTTAACCCTTGTCAAAGAATGTAGAAGACAGATGGGTATGTAATGACTTGATTAAGATGTTTTTGAAACATCTCTAATAGGACTCCCTATTCCCTGAAAAGAGTATGCAATTGATATACCTTTTCTTTAACCAAGCCGCCTGAACAGGGACTTGAACCCTGGGCCCTCAGATTAAAAGTCTGATGCTCTCCCGACTGAGCTATCCAGGCTCGGAGAGGTCGCTCCACAAAATGACCTTATCAACATTTGGAAGTGTCCCAACTATCACTACGTTTCTTAAGATGGTTGCCGGTATTAAGTACTGAATACGCGGAATATAATAATGAATTGGTACTTCAAGCATTTGAAATCTCTTCAGTAAATTTAACCTTATTGTAAGTCCTGAAATTGCTACTATCTCATTTTTTTTGCTGACTTAGAATTCATATGTTTTTATTGACATTGTAAAATTAAGGAAGGGCCCAAAATCTTACTTCTGAGTAAATTACATTTTCATAAGTACAGCTGCCAATTTCCTCTTCTGCAAAGATTGCGTAACTTGAATAGTATCTATTTAAAATAGACTTCCTTTCACTGCCCTTTTTGGTGAAGCAGAAGCATGCATGCACTGTTTATTACTCTTTTAAACAGTTATGAAATAAATAGGGATAAAACTGACTCTGTTGGGATTCGAACCCACAACCTTTGAATATCTTTTTTACATTTACCTAGAAGTCCAATGCGCTATCCATTGCACCACAGAGCCAATACGCTCTGATTAGGTGCAGAGATATTCTGAAATGAAATAATGTTGATCAGCTTTATAAAGTTCATTTGATACTATAACCATGGATTTATTTTGAATATTGAATTGGGGAAATTATATTCACCGTCTCAAGTTACATGATACCTTAGGTAAGTCTACGTACGACTTAAGTTTAGTCAAATGGCACATGATATATGAGGCAGATGTGCATTTCACAACTCCATGAAAGACGTTTTTGCAATTTTAGTAATGGAATATCTTATTCGTCATGCAGGGGAACACAAAAAGAGCATCCAATTAGAGTAATTTTTCTTTAAAGGAAGCAACCGCCTGAACAGGGACTTGAACCCTGGACCCTCAGATTAAAAGTCTGATGCTCTACCGACTGAGCTATCCAGGCTCTGCTATACTCTGTCTTAAAATCAGCTAAACAAATGTGGACGTACACTGACCTACACTCTATGTATTAATATGGTTACATATATTAGCAATCAAATTTGTAGAGTTTAATAACAAATTGATGTTTTAACCCCTTCCATGCTCATGACGAGCTCAGCTCGTCGTGCAGTACACTTGTCGTGTGCTTATGACGAGCTGAGCTCGTCATGAACAATGGATTTACAGATCATTCAGCACAGGAGGAAAATCTCCTGTAGCATTGAAGGTGTTAAGCATTTGAAATTTCAGCAGCACACGTAATCCATTTTAAATCCTGAAATTTGTACTATCTCATTTCGGCTGACTTAGAAATCATGTGTCTAAAATGACATTGTGAAATCAATAAAGTGCCAAATACTATTACTACCTACTAAATTACATTTTCAGCAGTATCTTTGGGAATTTCCTCTTGGGCATAGATTAAGCAATGTTTTCAAAGCAAACAGTCTCTGTTTAAGTAGACTTTCTTTCACTGCCATTTTGGTAAATGTTTCTGGCGATGCAGACGCAGGCATTGCTTGTTACTGTTTCAATTAGTTATAAAATAGGAGGAGGGATAAAATTGACCCAGCTGGTGTTTGAACACAAAGCCTTTGAATGCTTTTGCTACATTCGTCTAGGACTCCAAGCCGCTATCCATTGCACTAGAGATCCGACCTGATTCAACACGGTGATCAGAGATTCACAAATAAAAAGATGACCTATCAGCTGTTGACCAACTTTATCAAGTTAATCGGACACTACCTTACATTTTGAACATTGAATTGGGTAAAAGATAATCAACAAACTACATGATACAGTTTGGGTAAGTCTTCTTAACCCTTGTCAAAGAATGTAGAAGACAGATGGGTATGTAATGACTTGATTAAGACTTTTTTGAAACATCTCTAATAGGACTCCCCATTCATTGGATCCTGAAAAGAGTATGCAATTGATATACCTTTTCTTTAACCAAGCCGCCTGAACAGGGACTTGAACCCTGGGCCCTCAGATTAAAAGTCTGATGCTCTCCCGACTGAGCTATCCAGGCTCGGAGAGGTCGCTCCACAAAATGACCTTATCAACATTTGGAAGTGTCCCAACTATCACTACGTTTCTTAAGATGGTTGCCGGTATTAAGTACTGAATACGCGGAATATAATAATGAATTGGTACTTCAAGCATTTGAAATCTCTTCAGTAAATGTAACCTTGTTGTAAGTCCTGAAATTGCTACTATCTCATTTTTTTTGCTGACTTAGAATTCATATGTTTTTATTGACATTGTAAAATTAAGGAAGGGCCCAAAATCTTACTTCTGAGTAAATTACATTTTCATAAGTACAGCTGCCAATTTCCTCTTCTGCAAAGATTGCGTAACTTGAATAGTATCTATTTAAAATAGACTTCCTTTCACTGCCCTTTTTGGTGAAGCAGAAGCATGCATGCACTGTTTATTACTCTTTTAAACAGTTATGAAATAAATAGGGATAAAACTGACTCTGTTGGGATTCGAACCCACAACCTTTGAATATCTTTTTTACATTTACCTAGAAGTCCAATGCGCTATCCATTGCGCCACAGAGCCAATACGCTCTGATTAGGTGCAGAGATATTCTGAAATGAAATAATGTTGATCAGCTTTATAAAGTTCATTTGATACTATAACCATGGATTTATTTTGAATATTGAATTGGGGAAATTATATTCACCGTCTCAAGTTACATGATACCTTAGGTAAGTCTACGTACGACTTAAGTTTAGTCAAATGGCACATGATATATGAGGCAGATGTGCATTTGCAAGTCTATGAAAGACGTTTTTGCAATTTTAGTAATGGAATATCTTATTCGTCATGCAGGGGAACACAAAAAGAGCATCCAATTAGAGTAATTTTTCTTTAAAGGAAGCAACCGCCTGAACAGGGACTTGAACTCTGGACCCTCAGATTAAAAGTCTGATGCTCTACCGACTGAGCTATCCAGGCTCTGCTATACTCTGTCTTAAAATCAGCTAAACAAATGTGGACGTACACTGACCTACACTCTGTGTATTAATATGGTTACATATATTAGCAATCAAATTTGTAGAGTTTAATAACAAATTGATGTTTTAACCCCTTCCATGCTCATGACTAGCTCAGCTCGTCGTGCAGTACACTTGTCGTGTGCTTATGACGAGCTGAGCTCGTCATGAACAATGGATTTACAGATCATTCAGCACAGGAGGAAAATCTCCTGTAGCATTGAAGGTGTTAAGCATTTGAAATTTCAGCAGCACTCGTAATCCATTTTAAATCCTGAAATTTGGACTATCTCATTTTCGGCTGACTTAGAAATCATGTGTCTAAAATGACATTGTGAAATCAATAAAGTGCCAAATACTATTACTACCTACTAAATTACATTTTCAGCAGTATCTTTGGGAATTTCCTCTTGGGCATAGATTAAGCAATGTTTTCAAAGCAAACAGTCTCTGTTTAAGTAGACTTTCTTTCACTGCCATTTTGGTAAATGTTTCTGGCGATGCAGACGCAGGCATTGCTTGTTACTGTTTCAATTAGTTATAAAATAGGAGGAGGGATAAAATTGACCCAGCTGGTGTTTGAACACAAAGCCTTTGAATGCTTTTGCTACATTCGTCTAGGACTCCAAGCCGCTATCCATTGCACTAGAGATCCGACCTGATTCAACACGGTGATCAGAGATTCACAAATAAAAAGATGACCTATCAGCTGTTGACCAACTTTATCAAGTTAATCGGACACTACCTTACATTTTGAACATTGAATTGGGTAAAAGATAATCAACAAACTACATGATACAGTTTGGGTAAGTCTTCTTAACCCTTGTCAAAGAATGTAGAAGACAGATGGGTATGTAATGACTTGATTAAGACTTTTTTGAAACATCTCTAATAGGACTCCCCATTCATTGGATCCTGAAAAGAGTATGCAATTGATATACCTTTTCTTTAACCAAGCCGCCTGAACAGGGACTTGAACCCTGGGCCCTCAGATTAAAAGTCTGATGCTCTCCCGACTGAGCTATCCAGGCTCAGAGAGGTCGCTCCACAAAATGACCTTATCAACATTTGGAAGTGTCCCAACTATCACTACGTTTCTTAAGATGGTTGCCGGTATTAAGTACTGAATACGCGGAATATAATAATGAATTGGTACTTCAAGCATTTGAAATCTCTTCAGTAAATGTAACCTTGTTGTAAGTCCTGAAATTGCTACTATCTCATTTTTTTTGCTGACTTAGAATTCATATGTTTTTATTGACATTGTAAAATTAAGGAAGGGCCCAAAATCTTACTTCTGAGTAAATTACATTTTCATAAGTACAGCTGCCAATTTCCTCTTCTGCAAAGATTGTGTAACTTGAATAGTATCTATTTAAAATAGACTTCCTTTCACTGCCCTTTTTGGTGAAGCAGAAGCATGCATGCACTGTTTATTACTCTTTTAAACAGTTATGAAATAAATAGGGATAAAACTGACTCTGGTGGGATTCGAACCCACAACCTTTGAATATCTTTTTTACATTCACCTAGAAGTCCAATGCACTATCCATTGCGCCACAGAGCCAATACGCTATGATTAGGTGCAGAGATATTCTGAAATGAAATAATGTTGATCAGCTTTATAAAGTTCATTTGATACTATAACCATGGATTTATTTTGAATATTGAATTGGGGAAATTATATTCACCGTCTCAAGTTACATGATACCTTAGGTAAGTCTACGTACGACTTAAGTTTAGTCAAATGGCACATGATATATGAGGCAGATGTGCATTTCACAACTCCATGAAAGACGTTTTTGCAATTTTAGTAATGGAATATCTTATTCGTCATGCAGGGGAACACAAAAAGAGCATCCAATTAGAGTAATTTTTCTTTAAAGGAAGCAAATGCCTGAACAGGGACTTGAACCCTGGACCCTCAGATTAAAAGTCTGATGCTCTACCCACTGAGCTATCCAGGCTCTGCTATACTCTGTCTTAAAATCAGCTAAACAAATGTGGACGTACACTGACCTACACTCTATGTATTAATATGGTTACATATATTAGCAATCAAATTTGTAGAGTTTAATAACAAATTGATGTTTTAACCCCTTCCATGCTCATGACGAGCTCAGCTCGTCGTGCAGTACACTTGTCGTGTGCTTATGACGAGCTGAGCTCGTCATGAACAATGGATTTACAGATCATTCAGCACAGGAGGAAAATCTCCTGTAGCATTGAAGGTGTTAAGCATTTGAAATTTCAGCAGCACACGTAATCCATTTTAAATCCTGAAATTTGGACTATCTCATTTTCGGCTGACTTAGAAATCATGTGTCTAAAATGACATTGTGAAATCAATAAAGTGCCAAATACTATTACTACCTACTAAATTACATACATTTTCAGCAGTATCTTTGGGAATTTCCTCTTGGGCATAGATTATGCAATGTTTTCAAAGCAAACAGTCTCTGTTTAAGTAGACTTTCTTTCACTGCCATTTTGGTAAATGTTTCTGGTGATGCAGACGCAGGCATTGCTTGTTACTGTTTCAATTAGTTATAAAATAAGAGGAGGGATAAAATTGACCCAGCTGGTGTTTGAACACAAAGCCTTTGAATGCTTTTGCTACATTCGTCTAGGACTCCAAGCCGCTATCCATTGCACTAGAGATCCGACCTGATTCAACACGGTGATCAGAGATTCACAAATAAAAAGATGACCTATCAGCTGTTGACCAACTTTATCAAGTTAATCGGACACTACCTTACATTTTGAACATTGAATTGGGTAAAAGAAAATCAAAAAACTACATGATACAGTTTGGGTAAGTCTTCTTAACCCTTGTCAAAGAATGTAGAAGACAGATGGGTATGTAATGACTTGATTAAGACTTTTTTGAAACATCTCTAATAGGACTCCCCATTCATTGGATCCTGAAAAGAGTATGCAATTGATATACCTTTTCTTTAACCAAGCCGCCTGAACAGGGACTTGAACCCTGGGCCCTCAGATTAAAAGTCTGATGCTCTCCCGACTGAGCTATCCAGGCTCGGAGAGGGCGCTCCACAAAATGACCTTATCAACATTTGGAAGTGTCCCAACTATCACTACGTTTCTTAAGATGGTTGCCGGTATTAAGTACTGAATACGCGGAATATAATAATGAATTGGTACTTCAAGCATTTGAAATCTCTTCAGTAAATTTAACCTTATTGTAAGTCCTGAAATTGCTACTATCTCATTTTTTTTGCTGACTTAGAATTCATATGTTTTTATTGACATTGTAAAATTAAGGAAGGGCCCAAAATCTTACTTCTGAGTAAATTACATTTTCATAAGTACAGCTGCCAATTTCCTCTTCTGCAAAGATTGCGTAACTTGAATAGTATCTATTTAAAATAGACTTCCTTTCACTGCCCTTTTTGGTGAAGCAGAAGCATGCATGCACTGTTTATTACTCTTTTAAACAGTTATGAAATAAATAGGGATAAAACTGACTGCGGTGGGATTCGAACCCACAACCTTTGAATATCTTTTTTACATTCACCTAGAAGTCCAATGCGCTATCCATTGCGCCACAGAGCCATTACACTCTGATGAGGTGCAGAGATATTCTGAAATGAAATAATGTTGATCAGCTTTATAAAGTTCATTTGATACTATAACCATGGATTTATTTTGAATATTGAATTGGGGAAATTATATTCACCGTCTCAAGTTACATGATGCCTTAGGTAAATCTACGTACAACTTAAGTTTAGTCAAATGGCACATGATATATGAGGCAGATGTGCATTTCACAACTCCATGAAAGACGTTTTTGCAATTTTAGTAATGGAATATCTTATTCGTCATGCAGGGGAACACAAAAAGAGCATCCAATTAGAGTAATTTTTCTTTAAAGGAAGCAACCGCCTGAACAGGGACTTGAACCCTGGACCCTCAGATTAAAAGTCTGATGCTCTACCGACTGAGCTATCCAGGCTCTGCTATACTCTGTCTTAAAATCAGCTAAACAAATGTGGACGTACACTGACCTACACTTTATGTATTAATATGGTTACATATATTAGCAATCAAATTTGTAGAGTTTAATAACAAATTGATGTTTTAACCCCTTCCATGCTCATGACGAGCTCAGCTCGTCGTGCAGTACACTTGTTGTGTGCTTATGACGAGCTGAGCTCGTCATGAACAATGGATTTACAGATCATTCAGCACAGGAGGAAAATCTCCTGTAGCATTGAAGGTGTTAAGCATTTGAAATTTCAGCAGCACACGTAATCCATTTTAAATCCTGAAATTTGTACTATCTCATTTCGGCTGACTTAGAAATCATGTGTCTAAAATGACATTGTGAAATCAATAAAGTGCCAAATACTATTACTACCTACTAAATTACATTTTCAGCAGTATCTTTGGGAATTTCCTCTTGGGCATAGATTATGCAATGTTTTCAAAGCAAACAGTCTCTGTTTAAGTAGACTTTCTTTCACTGCCATTTTGGTAAATGTTTCTGGTGATGCAGACGCAGGCATTGCTTGTTACTGTTTCAATTAGTTATAAAATAAGAGGAGGGATAAAATTGACCCAGCTGGTGTTTGAACACAAAGCCTTTGAATGCTTTTGCTACATTCGTCTAGGACTCCAAGCCGCTATCCATTGCACTAGAGATCCGACCTGATTCAACACGGTGATCAGATATTCACAAATAAAAAGATGACCTATCAGCTGTTGACCAACTTTATCAAGTTAATCGGACACTACCTTACATTTTGAACATTGAATTGGGTAAAAGATAATCAACAAACTACATGATACAGTTTGGGTAAGTCTTCTTAACCCTTGTCAAAGAATGTAGAAGACAGATGGGTATGTAATGACTTGATTAAGACTTTTTTGAAACATCTCTAATAGGACTCCCCATTCATTGGATCCTGAAAAGAGTATGCAATTGATATACCTTTTCTTTAACCAAGCCGCCTGAACAGGGACTTGAACCCTGGGCCCTCAGATTAAAAGTCTGATGCTCTCCCGACTGAGCTATCCAGGCTCGGAGAGGTCGCTCCACAAAATGACCTTATCAACATTTGGAAGTGTCCCAACTATCACTACGTTTCTTAAGATGGTTGCCGGTATTAAGTACTGAATACGCGGAATATAATAATGAATTGGTACTTCAAGCATTTGAAATCTCTTCAGTAAATGTAACCTTATTGTAAGTCCTGAAATTGCTACTATCTCATTTTTTTTGCTGACTTAGAATTCATATGTTTTTATTGACATTGTAAAATTAAGGAAGGGCCCAAAATCTTACTTCTGAGTAAATTACATTTTCATAAGTACAGCTGCCAATTTCCTCTTCTGCAAAGATTGTGTAACTTGAATAGTATCTATTTAAAATAGACTTCCTTTCACTGCCCTTTTTGGTGAAGCAGAAGCATGCATGCACTGTTTATTACTCTTTTAAACAGTTATGAAATAAATAGGGATAAAAGTGACTCTGGTGGGATTCGAACCCACAACCTTTGAATATCTTTTTTACATTCACCTAGAAGTCCAATGCGCTATCCATTGCGCCACAGAGCCAATACACTCTGATGAGGTGCAGAGATATTCTGAAATGAAATAATGTTGATCAGCTTTATAAAGTTCATTTGATACTATAACCATGGATTTATTTTGAATATTGAATTGGGGAAATTATATTCACCGTCTCAAGTTACATGATACCTTAGGTAAATCTACGTACGACTTAAGTTTAGTCAAATGGCACATGATATATGAGGCAGATGTGCATTTCACAACTCCATGAAAGACGTTTTTGCAATTTTAGTAATGGAATATCTTATTCGTCATGCAGGGGAACACAAAAAGAGCATCCAATTAGAGTAATTTTTCTTTAAAGGAAGCAACCGCCTGAACAGGGACTTGAACCCTGGACCCTCAGATTAAAAGTCTGATGCTCTACCGACTGAGCTATCCAGGCTCTGCTATACTCTGTCTTAAAATCAGCTAAACAAATGTGGACGTACACTGACCTACACTCTGTGTATTAATATGGTTACATATATTAGCAATCAAATTTGTAGAGTTTAATAACAAATTGATGTTTTAACCCCTTCCATGCTCATGACGAGCTCAGCTCGTCGTGCAGTACACTTGTCGTGTGCTTATGACGAGCTG
Source organism: Lissotriton helveticus (assembly GCF_964261635.1). NCBI lineage: Eukaryota > Metazoa > Chordata > Amphibia > Caudata > Salamandridae > Lissotriton > Lissotriton helveticus. The sequence goes on along the minus strand of NC_136057.1, from coordinate 216,849,185 downwards.
AGCTCGTCATGAACAATGGATTTACAGATCATTCAGCACAGGAGGAAAATCTCCTGTAGCATTGAAGGTGTTAAGCATTTGAAATTTCAGCAGCACACGTAATCCATTTTAAATCCTGAAATTTGGACTATCTCATTTTCGGCTGACTTAGAAATCATGTGTCTAAAATGACATTGTGAAATCAATAAAGTGCCAAATACTATTACTACCTACTAAATTACATTTTCAGCAGTATCTTTGGGAATTTCCTCTTGGGCATAGATTATGCAATGTTTTCAAAGCAAACAGTCTCTGTTTAAGTAGACTTTCTTTCACTGCCATTTTGGTAAATGTTTCTGGTGATGCAGACGCAGGCATTGCTTGTTACTGTTTCAATTAGTTATAAAATAAGAGGAGGGATAAAATTGACCCAGCTGGTGTTTGAACACAAAGCCTTTGAATGCTTTTGCTACATTCGTCTAGGACTCCAAGCCGCTATCCATTGCACTAGAGATCCGACCTGATTCAACACGGTGATCAGAGATTCACAAATAAAAAGATGACCTATCAGCTGTTGACCAACTTTATCAAGTTAATCGGACACTACCTTACATTTTGAACATTGAATTGGGTAAAAGATAATCAACAAACTACATGATACAGTTTGGGTAAGTCTTCTTAACCCTTGTCAAAGAATGTAGAAGACAGATGGGTATGTAATGACTTGATTAAGACTTTTTTGAAACATCTCTAATAGGACTCCCCATTCATTGGATCCTGAAAAGAGTATGCAATTGATATACCTTTTCTTTAACCAAGCCTCCTGAACAGGGACTTGAACCCTGGGCCCTCAGATTAAAAGTCTGATGCTCTCCCGACTGAGCTATCCAGGCTCGGAGAGGGCGCTCCACAAAATGACCTTATCAACATTTGGAAGTGTCCCAACTATCACTACGTTTCTTAAGATGGTTGCCGGTATTAAGTACTGAATACGCGGAATATAATAATGAATTGGTACTTCAAGCATTTGAAATCTCTTCAGTAAATTTAACCTTATTGTAAGTCCTGAAATTGCTACTATCTCATTTTTTTTGCTGACTTAGAATTCATATGTTTTTATTGACATTGTAAAATTAAGGAAGGGCCCAAAATCTTACTTCTGAGTAAATTACATTTTCATAAGTACAGCTGCCAATTTCCTCTTCTGCAAAGATTGCGTAACTTGAATAGTATCTATTTAAAATAGACTTCCTTTCACTGCCCTTTTTGGTGAAGCAGAAGCATGCATGCACTGTTTATTACTCTTTTAAACAGTTATGAAATAAATAGGGATAAAACTGACTCCGGTGGGATTCGAACCCACAACCTTTGAATATCTTTTTTACATTCACCTAGAAGTCCAATGCGCTATCCATTGCGCCACAGAGCCAATACACTCTGATGAGGTGCAGAGATATTCTGAAATGAAATAATGTTGATCAGCTTTATAAAGTTCATTTGATACTATAACTATGGATTTATTTTGAATATTGAATTGGGGAAATTATATTCACCGTCTCAAGTTACATGATGCCTTAGGTAAATCTACGTACGACTTAAGTTTAGTCAAATGGCACATGATATATGAGGCAGATGTGCATTTCACAACTCCATGAAAGACGTTTTTGCAATTTTAGTAATGGAATATCTTATTCGTCATGCAGGGGAACACAAAAAGAGCATCCAATTAGAGTAATTTTTCTTTAAAGGAAGCAACCGCCTGAACAGGGACTTGATCCCTGGACCCTCAGATTAAAAGTCTGATGCTCTACCGACTGAGCTATCCAGGCTCTGCTATACTCTGTCTTAAAATCAGCTAAACAAATGTGGACGTACACTGACCTACACTCTATGTATTAATATGGTTACATATATTAGCAATCAAATTTGTAGAGTTTAATAACAAATTGATGTTTTAACCCCTTCCATGCTCATGACGAGCTCAGCTCGTCGTGCAGTACACTTGTCGTGTGCTTATGACGAGCTGAGCTCGTCATGAACAATGGATTTACAGATCATTCAGCACAGGAGGAAAATCTCCTGTAGCATTGAAGGTTTTAAGCATTTGAAATTTCAGCAGCACACGTAATCCATTTTAAATCCTGAAATTTGTACTATCTCATTTCGGCTGACTTAGAAATCATGTGTCTAAAATGACATTGTGAAATCAATAAAGTGCCAAATACTATTACTACCTACTAAATTACATTTTCAGCAGTATCTTTGGGAATTTCCTCTTGGGCATAGATTATGCAATGTTTTCAAAGCAAACAGTCTCTGTTTAAGTAGACTTTCTTTCACTGCCATTTTGGTAAATGTTTCTGGTGATGCAGACGCAGGCATTGCTTGTTACTGTTTCAATTAGTTATAAAATAAGAGGAGGGATAAAATTGACCCAGCTGGTGTTTGAACACAAAGCCTTTGAATGCTTTTGCTACATTCGTCTAGGACTCCAAGCCGCTATCCATTGCACTAGAGATCCGACCTGATTCAACACGGTGATCAGAGATTCACAAATAAAAAGATGACCTATCAGCTGTTGACCAACTTTATCAAGTTAATCGGACACTACCTTACATTTTGAACATTGAATTGGGTAAAAGATAATCAACAAACTACATGATACAGTTTGGGTAAGTCTTCTTAACCCTTGTCAAAGAATGTAGAAGACAGATGGGTATGTAATGACTTGATTAAGACTTTTTTGAAACATCTCTAATAGGACTCCCCATTCATTGGATCCTGAAAAGAGTATGCAATTGATATACCTTTTCTTTAACCAAGCCGCCTGAACAGGGACTTGAACCCTGGGCCCTCAGATTAAAAGTCTGATGCTCTCCCGGCTGAGCTATCCAGGCTCGGAGAGGTCGCTCCACAAAATGACCTTATCAACATTTGGAAGTGTCCCAACTATCACTACGTTTCTTAAGATGGTTGCCGGTATTAAGTACTGAATACGCGGAATATAATAATGAATTGGTACTTCAAGCATTTGAAATCTCTTCAGTAAATTTAACCTTATTGTAAGTCCTGAAATTGCTACTATCTAATTTTTTTTGCTGACTTAGAAGTCATATGTTTTTATTGACATTGTAAAATTAAGGAAGGGCCCGAAATCTTACTTCTGAGTAAATTACATTTTCATAAGTACAGCTGCCAATTTCCTCTTCTGCAAAGATTGCGTAATTTGAATAGTATCTATTTAAAATAGACTTCCTTTCACTGCCCTTTTTGGTGAAGCAGAAGCATGCATGCACTGTTTATTACTCTTTTAAACAGTTATGAAATAAATAGGGATAAAACTGACTCTGGTGGGATTCGAACCCACAACCTTTGAATATCTTTTTTACATTCACCTAGAAGTCCAATGCGCTATCCATTGCACCACAGAGCCAATACGCTCTGATTAGGTGCAGAGATATTCTGAAATGAAATAATGTTGATCAGCTTTATAAAGTTCATTTGATACTATAACCATGGATTTATTTTGAATATTGAATTGGGGAAATTATATTCACCGTCTCAAGTTACATGATACCTTAGGTAAGTCTACGTACGACTTAAGTTTAGTCAAATGGCACATGATATATGAGGCAGATGTGCATTTCACAACTCCATGAAAGACGTTTTTGCAATTTTAGTAATGGAATATCTTATTCGTCATGCAGGGGAACACAAAAAGAGCATCCAATTAGAGTAATTTTTCTTTAACCACTTGGCTGCTAAGGCACATGATGCACTTCCATTGACTTTCCATTGAAATCAATGGAAACTCCATGACGAGTTACCCTTGTCATTAGCACTGAAGGGGTTAAAGGAAGCAACCGCCTGAACAGGGACTTGAACCCTGGACCCTCAGATTAAAAGTCTGATGCTCTACCGACTGAGCTATCCAGGCTCTGCTATACTCTGTCTTAAAATCAGCTAAACAAATGTGGACGTACACTGACCTACACTCTATGTATTAATATGGTTACATATATTAGCAATCAAATTTGTAGAGTTTAATAACAAATTGATGTTTTAACCCCTTCCATGCTCATGACGAGCTCAGCTCGTCGTGCAGTACACTTGTCGTGTGCTTATGACGAGCTGAGCTCGTCATGAACAATGGATTTACAGATCATTCAGCACAGGAGGAAAATCTCCTGTAGCATTGAAGGTGTTAAGCATTTGAAATTTCAGCAGCACACGTAATCCATTTTAAATCCTGAAATTTGTACTATCTCATTTCGGCTGACTTAGAAATCATGTGTCTAAAATGACATTGTGAAATCAATAAAGTGCCAAATACTATTACTACCTACTAAATTACATTTTCAGCAGTATCTTTGGGAATTTCCTCTTGGGCATAGATTATGCAATGTTTTCAAAGCAAACAGTCTCTGTTTAAGTAGACTTTCTTTCACTGCCATTTTGGTAAATGTTTCTGGTGATGCAGACGCAGGCATTGCTTGTTACTGTTTCAATTAGTTATAAAATAGGAGGAGGGATAAAATTGACCCAGCTGGTGTTTGAACACAAAGCCTTTGAATGCTTTTGCTACATTCGTCTAGGACTCCAAGCCGCTATGCATTGCACTAGAGATCCGACCTGATTCAACACGGTGATCAGAGATTCACAAATAAAAAGATGACCTATCAGCTGTTGACCAACTTTATCAAGTTAATTGGACACTACCTTACATTTTGAACATTGAATTGGGTAAAAGAAAATCAACAAACTACATGATACAGTTTGGGTAAGTCTTCTTAACCCTTGTCAAAGAATGTAGAAGACAGATGGGTATGTAATGACTTGATTAAGACTTTTTTGAAACATCTCTAATAGGACTCCCCATTCATTGGATCCTGAAAAGAGTATGCAATTGATATACCTTTTCTTTAACCAAGCCGCCTGAACAGGGACTTGAACCCTGGGCCCTCAGATTAAAAGTCTGATGCTCTCCCGACTGAGCTATCCAGGCTCGGAGAGGGCGCTCCACAAAATGACCTTATCAACATTTGGAAGTGTCCCAACTATCACTACGTTTCTTAAGATGGTTGCCGGTATTAAGTACTGAATACGCGGAATATAATAATGAATTGGTACTTCAAGCATTTGAAATCTCTTCAGTAAATTTAACCTTATTGTAAGTCCTGAAATTGCTACTATCTCATTTTTTTTGCTGACTTAGAATTCATATGTTTTTATTGACATTGTAAAATTAAGGAAGGGCCCAAAATCTTACTTCTGAGTAAATTACATTTTCATAAGTACAGCTGCCAATTTCCTCTTCTGCAAAGATTGCGTAACTTGAATAGTATCTATTTAAAATAGACTTCCTTTCACTGCCCTTTTTGGTGAAGCAGAAGCATGCATGCACTGTTTATTACTCTTTTAAACAGTTATGAAATAAATAGGGATAAAACTGACTCCGGTGGGATTCGAACCCACAACCTTTGAATATCTTTTTTACATTCACCTAGAAGTCCAATGCGCTATCCATTGCGCCACAGAGCCAATACGCTCTGATGAGGTGCAGAGATATTCTGAAATGAAATAATGTTGATCAGCTTTATAAAGTTCATTTGATACTATAACCATGGATTTATTTTGAATATTGAATTGGGGAAATTATATTCACCGTCTCAAGTTACATGATGCCTTAGGTAAATCTACGTACAACTTAAGTTTAGTCAAATGGCACATGATATATGAGGCAGATGTGCATTTCACGACTCCATGAAAGACGTTTTTGCAATTTTAGTAATGGAATATCTTATTCGTCATGCAGGGGAACACAAAAAGAGCATCCAATTAGAGTAATTTTTCTTTAAAGGAAGCAACCGCCTGAACAGGGACTTGAACCCTGGACCCTCAGATTAAAAGTCTGATGCTCTACCGACTGAGCTATCCAGGCTCTGCTATACTCTGTCTTAAAATCAGCTAAACAAATGTGGACGTACACTGACCTACACTCTATGTATTAATATGGTTACATATATTAGCAATCAAATTTGTAGAGTTTAATAACAAATTGATGTTTTAACCCCTTCCATGCTCATGACGAGCTCAGCTCGTCGTGCAGTACACTTGTTGTGTGCTTATGACGAGCTGAGCTCGTCATGAACAATGGATTTACAGATCATTCAGCACAGGAGGAAAATCTCCTGTAGCATAGAAGGTGTTAAGCATTTGAAATTTCAGCAGCACACGTAATCCATTTTAAATCCTGAAATTTGTACTATCTCATTTCGGCTGACTTAGAAATCATGTGTCTAAAATGACATTGTGAAATCAATAAAGTGCCAAATACTATTACTACCTACTAAATTACATTTTCAGCAGTATCTTTGGGAATTTCCTCTTGGGCATAGATTATGCAATGTTTTCAAAGCAAACAGTCTCTGTTTAAGTAGACTTTCTTTCACTGCCATTTTGGTAAATGTTTCTGGTGATGCAGACGCAGGCATTGCTTGTTACTGTTTCAATTAGTTATAAAATAGGAGGAGGGATAAAATTGACCCAGCTGGTGTTTGAACACAAAGCCTTTGAATGCTTTTGCTACATTCGTCTAGGACTCCAAGCCGCTATCCATTGCACTAGAGATCCGACCTGATTCAACACGGTGATCAGAGATTCACAAATAAAAAGATGACCTATCAGCTGTTGACCAACTTTATCAAGTTAATCGGACACTACCTTACATTTTGAACATTGAATTGGGTAAAAGATAATCAACATGTCAAACTACATGATACAGTTTGGGTAAGTCTTCTTAACCCTTGTCAAAGAATGTAGAAGACAGATGGGTATGTAATGACTTGATTAAGACTTTTTTGAAACATCTCTAATAGGACTCCCCATTCATTGGATCCTGAAAAGAGTATGCAATTGATATACCTTTTCTTTAACCAAGCCGCCTGAACAGGGACTTGAACCCTGGGCCCTCAGATTAAAAGTCTGATGCTCTCCCGGCTGAGCTATCCAGGCTCGGAGAGGTCGCTCCACAAAATGACCTTATCAACATTTGGAAGTGTCCCAACTATCACTACGTTTCTTAAGATGGTTGCCGGTATTAAGTACTGAATACGCGGAATATAATAATGAATTGGTACTTCAAGCATTTGAAATCTCTTCAGTAAATTTAACCTTATTGTAAGTCCTGAAATTGCTACTATCTCATTTTTTTTGCTGACTTAGAAGTCATATGTTTTTATTGACATTGTAAAATTAAGGAAGGGCCCGAAATCTTACTTCTGAGTAAATTACATTTTCATAAGTACAGCTGCCAATTTCCTCTTCTGCAAAGATTGCGTAATTTGAATAGTATCTATTTAAAATAGACTTCCTTTCACTGCCCTTTTTGGTGAAGCAGAAGCATGCATGCACTGTTTATTACTCTTTTAAACAGTTATGAAATAAATAGGGATAAAACTGACTCTGGTGGGATTCGAACCCACAACCTTTGAATATCTTTTTTACATTCACCTAGAAGTCCAATGCGCTATCCATTGCACCACAGAGCCAATACGCTCTGATTAGGTGCAGAGATATTCTGAAATGAAATAATGTTGATCAGCTTTATAAAGTTCATTTGATACTATAACCATGGATTTATTTTGAATATTGAATTGGGGAAATTATATTCACCGTCTCAAGTTACATGATACCTTAGGTAAGTCTACGTACGACTTAAGTTTAGTCAAATGGCACATGATATATGAGGCAGATGTGCATTTCACAACTCCATGAAAGACGTTTTTGCAATTTTAGTAATGGAATATCTTATTCGTCATGCAGGGGAACACAAAAAGAGCATCCAATTAGAGTAATTTTTCTTTAAAGGAAGCAACCGCCTGAACAGGGACTTGAACCCTGGACCCTCAGATTAAAAGTCTGATGCTCTACCGACTGAGCTATCCAGGCTCTGCTATACTCTGTCTTAAAATCAGCTAAACAAATGTGGACGTACACTGACCCACACTCTATGTATTAATATGGTTACATATATTAGCAATCAAATTTGTAGAGTTTAATAACAAATTGATGTTTTAACCCCTTCCATGCTCATGACGAGCTCAGCTCGTCGTGCAGTACACTTGTCGTGTGCTTATGACGAGCTGAGCTCGTCATGAACAATGGATTTACAGATCATTCAGCACAGGAGGAAAATCTCCTGTAGCATTGAAGGTGTTAAGCATTTGAAATTTCAGCAGCACACGTAATCCATTTTAAATCCTGAAATTTGTACTATCTCATTTCGGCTGACTTAGAAATCATGTGTCTAAAATGACATTGTGAAATCAATAAAGTGCCAAATACTATTACTACCTACTAAATTACATTTTCAGCAGTATCTTTGGGAATTTCCTCTTGGGCATAGATTATGCAATGTTTTCAAAGCAAACAGTCTCTGTTTAAGTAGACTTTCTTTCACTGCCATTTTGGTAAATGTTTCTGGTGATGCAGACGCAGGCATTGCTTGTTACTGTTTCAATTAGTTATAAAATAGGAGGAGGGATAAAATTGACCCAGCTGGTGTTTGAACACAAAGCCTTTGAATGCTTTTGCTACATTCGTCTAGGACTCCAAGCCGCTATGCATTGCACTAGAGATCCGACCTGATTCAACACGGTGATCAGAGATTCACAAATAAAAAGATGACCTATCAGCTGTTGACCAACTTTATCAAGTTAATTGGACACTACCTTACATTTTGAACATTGAATTGGGTAAAAGAAAATCAACAAACTACATGATACAGTTTGGGTAAGTCTTCTTAACCCTTGTCAAAGAATGTAGAAGACAGATGGGTATGTAATGACTTGATTAAGACTTTTTTGAAACATCTCTAATAGGACTCCCCATTCATTGGATCCTGAAAAGAGTATGCAATTGATATACCTTTTCTTTAACCAAGCCGCCTGAACAGGGACTTGAACCCTGGGCCCTCAGATTAAAAGTCTGATGCTCTCCCGACTGAGCTATCCAGGCTCGGAGAGGGCGCTCCACAAAATGACCTTATCAACATTTGGAAGTGTCCCAACTATCACTACGTTTCTTAAGATGGTTGCCGGTATTAAGTACTGAATACGCGGAATATAATAATGAATTGGTACTTCAAGCATTTGAAATCTCTTCAGTAAATTTAACCTTATTGTAAGTCCTGAAATTGCTACTATCTCATTTTTTTTGCTGACTTAGAATTCATATGTTTTTATTGACATTGTAAAATTAAGGAAGGGCCCAAAATCTTACTTCTGAGTAAATTACATTTTCATAAGTACAGCTGCCAATTTCCTCTTCTGCAAAGATTGCGTAACTTGAATAGTATCTATTTAAAATAGACTTCCTTTCACTGCCCTTTTTGGTGAAGCAGAAGCATGCATGCACTGTTTATTACTCTTTTAAACAGTTATGAAATAAATAGGGATAAAACTGACTCCGGTGGGATTCGAACCCACAACCTTTGAATATCTTTTTTACATTCACCTAGAAGTCCAATGCGCTATCCATTGCGCCACAGAGCCAATACACTCTGATGAGGTGCAGAGATATTCTGAAATGAAATAATGTTGATCAGCTTTATAAAGTTCATTTGATACTATAACCATGGATTTATTTTGAATATTGAATTGGGGAAATTATATTCACCGTCTCAAGTTACATGATGCCTTAGGTAAATCTACGTACAACTTAAGTTTAGTCAAATGGCACATGATATATGAGGCAGATGTGCATTTCACAACTCCATGAAAGACGTTTTTGCAATTTTAGTAATGGAATATCTTATTCGTCATGCAGGGGAACACAAAAAGAGCATCCAATTAGAGTAATTTTTCTTTAAAGGAAGCAACCGCCTGAACAGGGACTTGAACCCTGGACCCTCAGATTAAAAGTCTGATGCTCTACCGACTGAGCTATCCAGGTTCTGCTATACTCTGTCTTAAAATCAGCTAAACAAATGTGGACGTACACTGACCTACACTCTATGTATTAATATGGTTACATATATTAGCAATCAAATTTGTAGAGTTTAATAACAAATTGATGTTTTAACCCCTTCCATGCTCATGACGAGCTCAGCTCGTCGTGCAGTACACTTGTTGTGTGCTTATGACGAGCTGAGCTCGTCATGAACAATGGATTTACAGATCATTCAGCACAGGAGGAAAATCTCCTGTAGCATTGAAGGTGTTAAGCATTTGAAATTTCAGCAGCACACGTAATCCATTTTAAATCCTGAAATTTGTACTATCTCATTTCGGCTGACTTAGAAATCATGTGTCTAAAATGACATTGTGAAATCAATAAAGTGCCAAATACTATTACTACCTACTAAATTACATTTTCAGCAGTATCTTTGGGAATTTCCTCTTGGGCATAGATTATGCAATGTTTTCAAAGCAAACAGTCTCTGTTTAAGTAGACTTTCTTTCACTGCCATTTTGGTAAATGTTTCTGGTGATGCAGACGCAGGCATTGCTTGTTACTGTTTCAATTAGTTATAAAATAGGAGGAGGGATAAAATTGACCCAGCTGGTGTTTGAACACAAAGCCTTTGAATGCTTTTGCTACATTCGTCTAGGACTCCAAGCCGCTATGCATTGCACTAGAGATCCGACCTGATTCAACACGGTGATCAGAGATTCACAAATAAAAAGATGACCTATCAGCTGTTGACCAACTTTATCAAGTTAATTGGACACTACCTTACATTTTGAACATTGAATTGGGTAAAAGAAAATCAACAAACTACATGATACAGTTTGGGTAAGTCTTCTTAACCCTTGTCAAAGAATGTAGAAGACAGATGGGTATGTAATGACTTGATTAAGACTTTTTTGAAACATCTCTAATAGGACTCCCCATTCATTGGATCCTGAAAAGAGTATGCAATTGATATACCTTTTCTTTAACCAAGCCGCCTGAACAGGGACTTGAACCCTGGGCCCTCAGATTAAAAGTCTGATGCTCTCCCGACTGAGCTATCCAGGCTCGGAGAGGGCGCTCCACAAAATGACCTTATCAACATTTGGAAGTGTCCCAACTATCACTACGTTTCTTAAGATGGTTGCCGGTATTAAGTACTGAATACGCGGAATATAATAATGAATTGGTACTTCAAGCATTTGAAATCTCTTCAGTAAATTTAACCTTATTGTAAGTCCTGAAATTGCTACTATCTCATTTTTTTTGCTGACTTAGAATTCATATGTTTTTATTGACATTGTAAAATTAAGGAAGGGCCCAAAATCTTACTTCTGAGTAAATTACATTTTCATAAGTACAGCTGCCAATTTCCTCTTCTGCAAAGATTGCGTAACTTGAATAGTATCTATTTAAAATAGACTTCCTTTCACTGCCCTTTTTGGTGAAGCAGAAGCATGCATGCACTGTTTATTACTCTTTTAAACAGTTATGAAATAAATAGGGATAAAACTGACTCCGGTGGGATTCGAACCCACAACCTTTGAATATCTTTTTTACATTCACCTAGAAGTCCAATGCGCTATCCATTGCGCCACAGAGCCAATACACTCTGATGAGGTGCAGAGATATTCTGAAATGAAATAATGTTGATCAGCTTTATAAAGTTCATTTGATACTATAACCATGGATTTATTTTGAATATTGAATTGGGGAAATTATATTCACCGTCTCAAGTTACATGATGCCTTAGGTAAATCTACGTACAACTTAAGTTTAGTCAAATGGCACATGATATATGAGGCAGATGTGCATTTCACAACTCCATGAAAGACGTTTTTGCAATTTTAGTAATGGAATATCTTATTCGTCATGCAGGGGAACACAAAAAGAGCATCCAATTAGAGTAATTTTTCTTTAAAGGAAGCAACCGCCTGAACAGGGACTTGAACCCTGGACCCTCAGATTAAAAGTCTGATGCTCTACCGACTGAGCTATCCAGGCTCTGCTATACTCTGTCTTAAAATCAGCTAAACAAATGTGGACGTACACTGACCTACACTCTATGTATTAATATGGTTACATATATTAGCAATCAAATTTGTAGAGTTTAATAACAAATTGATGTTTTAACCCCTTCCATGCTCATGACGAGCTCAGCTCGTCGTGCAGTACACTTGTTGTGTGCTTATGACGAGCTGAGCTCGTCATGAACAATGGATTTACAGATCATTCAGCACAGGAGGAAAATCTCCTGTAGCATTGAAGGTGTTAAGCATTTGAAATTTCAGCAGCACACGTAATCCATTTTAAATCCTGAAATTTGTACTATCTCATTTCGGCTGACTTAGAAATCATGTGTCTAAAATGACATTGTGAAATCAATAAAGTGCCAAATACTATTACTACCTACTAAATTACATTTTCAGCAGTATCTTTGGGAATTTCCTCTTGGGCATAGATTATGCAATGTTTTCAAAGCAAACAGTCTCTGTTTAAGTAGACTTTCTTTCACTGCCATGTTGGTAAATGTTTCTGGTGATGCAGACGCAGGCATTGCTTGTTACTGTTTCAATTAGTTATAAAATAGGAGGAGGGATAAAATTGACCCAGCTGGTGTTTGAACACAAAGCCTTTGAATGCTTTTGCTACATTCGTCTAGGACTCCAAGCCGCTATCCATTGCACTAGAGATCCGACCTGATTCGACACGGTGATCAGAGATTCACAAATAAAAAGATGACCTATCAGCTGTTGACCAACTTTATCAAGTTAATCGGACACTACCTTACATTTTGAACATTGAATTGGGTAAAAGAAAATCAACAAACTACATGATACAGTTTGGGTAAGTCTTCTTAACCCTTGTCAAAGAATGTAGAAGACAGATGGGTATGTAATGACTTGATTAAGACTTTTTTGAAACATCTCTAATAGGACTCCCCATTCATTGGATCCTGAAAAGAGTATGCAATTGATATACCTTTTCTTTAACCAAGCCGCCTGAACAGGGACTTGAACCCTGGGCCCTCAGATTAAAAGTCTGATGCTCTCCCGACTGAGCTATCCAGGCTCGGAGAGGGCGCTCCACAAAATGACCTTATCAACATTTGGAAGTGTCCCAACTATCACTACGTTTCTTAAGATGGTTGCCGGTATTAAGTACTGAATACGCGGAATATAATAATGAATTGGTACTTCAAGCATTTGAAATCTCTTCAGTAAATTTAACCTTATTGTAAGTCCTGAAATTGCTACTATCTCATTTTTTTTGCTGACTTAGAATTCATATGTTTTTATTGACATTGTAAAATTAAGGAAGGGCCCAAAATCTTACTTCTGAGTAAATTACATTTTCATAAGTACAGCTGCCAATTTCCTCTTCTGCAAAGATTGCGTAACTTGAATAGTATCTATTTAAAATAGACTTCCTTTCACTGCCCTTTTTGGTGAAGCAGAAGCATGCATGCACTGTTTATTACTCTTTTAAACAGTTATGAAATAAATAGGGATAAAACTGACTCCGGTGGGATTCGAACCCACAACCTTTGAATATCTTTTTTACATTCACCTAGAAGTCCAATGCGCTATCCATTGCGCCACAGAGCCAATACACTCTGATGAGGTGCAGAGATATTCTGAAATGAAATAATGTTGATCAGCTTTATAAAGTTCATTTGATACTATAACCATGGATTTATTTTGAATATTGAATTGGGGAAATTATATTCACCGTCTCAAGTTACATGATGCCTTAGGTAAATCTACGTACAACTTAAGTTTAGTCAAATGGCACATGATATATGAGGCAGATGTGCATTTCACAACTCCATGAAAGACGTTTTTGCAATTTTAGTAATGGAATATCTTATTCGTCATGCAGGGGAACACAAAAAGAGCATCCAATTAGAGTAATTTTTCTTTAAAGGAAGCAACCGCCTGAACAGGGACTTGAACCCTGGACCCTCAGATTAAAAGTCTGATGCTCTACCGACTGAGCTATCCAGGTTCTGCTATACTCTGTCTTAAAATCAGCTAAACAAATGTGGACGTACACTGACCTACACTCTATGTATTAATATGGTTACATATATTAGCAATCAAATTTGTAGAGTTTAATAACAAATTGATGTTTTAACCCCTTCCATGCTCATGACGAGCTCAGCTCGTCGTGCAGTACACTTGTTGTGTGCTTATGACGAGCTGAGCTCGTCATGAACAATGGATTTACAGATCATTCAGCACAGGAGGAAAATCTCCTGTAGCATTGAAGGTGTTAAGCATTTGAAATTTCAGCAGCACACGTAATCCATTTTAAATCCTGAAATTTGTACTATCTCATTTCGGCTGACTTAGAAATCATGTGTCTAAAATGACATTGTGAAATCAATAAAGTGCCAAATACTATTACTACCTACTAAATTACATTTTCAGCAGTATCTTTGGGAATTTCCTCTTGGGCATAGATTATGCAATGTTTTCAAAGCAAACAGTCTCTGTTTAAGTAGACTTTCTTTCACTGCCATTTTGGTAAATGTTTCTGGTGATGCAGACGCAGGCATTGCTTGTTACTGTTTCAATTAGTTATAAAATAGGAGGAGGGATAAAATTGACCCAGCTGGTGTTTGAACACAAAGCCTTTGAATGCTTTTGCTACATTCGTCTAGGACTCCAAGCCGCTATGCATTGCACTAGAGATCCGACCTGATTCAACACGGTGATCAGAGATTCACACATAAAAAGATGACCTATCGGCTGTTGACCAACTTTATCAAGTTAATTGGACACTACCTTACATTTTGAACATTGAATTGGGTAAAAGAAAATCAACAAACTACATGATACAGTTTGGGTAAGTCTTCTTAACCCTTGTCAAAGAATGTAGAAGACAGATGGGTATGTAATGACTTGATTAAGACTTTTTTGAAACATCTCTAATAGGACTCCCCATTCATTGGATCCTGAAAAGAGTATGCAATTGATATACCTTTTCTTTAAACAAGCCGCCTGAACAGGGACTTGAACCCTGGGCCCTCAGATTAAAAGTCTGATGCTCTCCCGACTGAGCTATCCAGGCTCGGAGAGGGCGCTCCACAAAATGACCTTATCAACATTTGGAAGTGTCCCAACTATCACTACGTTTCTTAAGATGGTTGCCGGTATTAAGTACTGAATACGCGGAATATAATAATGAATTGGTACTTCAAGCATTTGAAATCTCTTCAGTAAATTTAACCTTATTGTAAGTCCTGAAATTGCTACTATCTCATTTTTTTTGCTGACTTAGAATTCATATGTTTTTATTGACATTGTAAAATTAAGGAAGGGCCCAAAATCTTACTTCTGAGTAAATTACATTTTCATAAGTACAGCTGCCAATTTCCTCTTCTGCAAAGATTGCGTAACTTGAATAGTATCTATTTAAAATAGACTTCCTTTCACTGCCCTTTTTGGTGAAGCAGAAGCATGCATGCACTGTTTATTACTCTTTTAAACAGTTATGAAATAAATAGGGATAAAACTGACTCTGGTGGGATTCGAACCCACAACCTTTGAATATCTTTTTTACATTCACCTAGAAGTCCAATGCGCTATCCATTGCGCCACAGAGCCAATACACTCTGATGAGGTGCAGAGATATTCTGAAATGAAATAATGTTGATCAGCTTTATAAAGTTCATTTGATACTATAACCATGGATTTATTTTGAATATTGAATTGGGGAAATTATATTCACCGTCTCAAGTTACATGATGCCTTAGGTAAATCTACGTACAACTTAAGTTTAGTCAAATGGCACATGATATATGAGGCAGATGTGCATTTCACAACTCCATGAAAGACGTTTTTGCAATTTTAGTAATGGAATATCTTATTCGTCATGCAGGGGAACACAAAAAGAGCATCCAATTAGAGTAATTTTTCTTTAAAGGAAGCAACCGCCTGAACAGGGACTTGAACCCTGGACCCTCAGATTAAAAGTCTGATGCTCTACCGACTGAGCTATCCAGGCTCTGCTATACTCTGTCTTAAAATCAGCTAAACAAATGTGGACGTACACTGACCTACACTCTATGTATTAATATGGTTACATATATTAGCAATCAAATTTGTAGAGTTTAATAACAAATTGATGTTTTAACCCCTTCCATGCTCATGACGAGCTCAGCTCGTCGTGCAGTACACTTGTTGTGTGCTTATGACGAGCTGAGCTCGTCATGAACAATGGATTTACAGATCATTCAGCACAGGAGGAAAATCTCCTGTAGCATTGAAGGTGTTAAGCATTTGAAATTTCAGCAGCACACGTAATCCATTTTAAATCCTGAAATTTGTACTATCTCATTTCGGCTGACTTAGAAATCATGTGTCTAAAATGACATTGTGAAATCAATAAAGTGCCAAATACTATTACTACCTACTAAATTACATTTTCAGCAGTATCTTTGGGAATTTCCTCTTGGGCATAGATTATGCAATGTTTTCAAAGCAAACAGTCTCTGTTTAAGTAGACTTTCTTTCACTGCCATTTTGGTAAATGTTTCTGGTGATGCAGACGCAGGCATTGCTTGTTACTGTTTCAATTAGTTATAAAATAGGAGGAGGGATAAAATTGACCCAGCTGGTGTTTGAACACAAAGCCTTTGAATGCTTTTGCTACATTCGTCTAGGACTCCAAGCCGCTATCCATTGCACTAGAGATCCGACCTGATTCAACACGGTGATCAGAGATTCACAAATAAAAAGATGACCTATCAGCTGTTGACCAACTTTATCAAGTTAATCGGACACTACCTTACATTTTGAACATTGAATTGGGTAAAAGATAATCAACATGTCAAACTACATGATACAGTTTGGGTAAGTCTTCTTAACCCTTGTCAAAGAATGTAGAAGACAGATGGGTATGTAATGACTTGATTAAGACTTTTTTGAAACATCTCTAATAGGACTCCCCATTCATTGGATCCTGAAAAGAGTATGCAATTGATATACCTTTTCTTTAACCAAGCCGCCTGAACAGGGACTTGAACCCTGGGCCCTCAGATTAAAAGTCTGATGCTCTCCCGGCTGAGCTATCCAGGCTCGGAGAGGTCGCTCCACAAAATGACCTTATCAACATTTGGAAGTGTCCCAACTATCACTACGTTTCTTAAGATGGTTGCCGGTATTAAGTACTGAATACGCGGAATATAATAATGAATTGGTACTTCAAGCATTTGAAATCTCTTCAGTAAATTTAACCTTATTGTAAGTCCTGAAATTGCTACTATCTCATTTTTTTTGCTGACTTAGAAGTCATATGTTTTTATTGACATTGTAAAATTAAGGAAGGGCCCGAAATCTTACTTCTGAGTAAATTACATTTTCATAAGTACAGCTGCCAATTTCCTCTTCTGCAAAGATTGCGTAATTTGAATAGTATCTATTTAAAATAGACTTCCTTTCACTGCCCTTTTTGGTGAAGCAGAAGCATGCATGCACTGTTTATTACTCTTTTAAACAGTTATGAAATAAATAGGGATAAAACTGACTCTGGTGGGATTCGAACCCACAACCTTTGAATATCTTTTTTACATTCACCTAGAAGTCCAATGCGCTATCCATTGCACCACAGAGCCAATACGCTCTGATTAGGTGCAGAGATATTCTGAAATGAAATAATGTTGATCAGCTTTATAAAGTTCATTTGATACTATAACCATGGATTTATTTTGAATATTGAATTGGGGAAATTATATTCACCGTCTCAAGTTACATGATACCTTAGGTAAGTCTACGTACGACTTAAGTTTAGTCAAATGGCACATGATATATGAGGCAGATGTGCATTTCACAACTCCATGAAAGACGTTTTTGCAATTTTAGTAATGGAATATCTTATTCGTCATGCAGGGGAACACAAAAAGAGCATCCAATTAGAGTAATTTTTCTTTAAAGGAAGCAACCGCCTGAACAGGGATTGAACCCTGGACCCTCAGATTAAAAGTCTGATGCTCTACCGACTGAGCTATCCAGGCTCTGCTATACTCTGTCTTAAAATCAGCTAAACAAATGTGGACGTACACTGACCTACACTCTATGTATTAATATGGTTACATATATTAGCAATCAAATTTGTAGAGTTTAATAACAAATTGATGTTTTAACCCCTTCCATGCTCATGACGAGCTCAGCTCGTCGTGCAGTACACTTGTCGTGTGCTTATGACGAGCTGAGCTCGTCATGAACAATGGATTTACAGATCATTCAGCACAGGAGGAAAATCTCCTGTAGCATTGAAGGTGTTAAGCATTTGAAATTTCAGCAGCACACGTAATCCATTTTAAATCCTGAAATTTGT
Organism: Lissotriton helveticus; assembly: GCF_964261635.1. Taxonomy (NCBI): domain Eukaryota; kingdom Metazoa; phylum Chordata; class Amphibia; order Caudata; family Salamandridae; genus Lissotriton; species Lissotriton helveticus. The sequence goes on along the minus strand of NC_136057.1, from coordinate 216,830,909 downwards.
ACTATCTCATTTCGGCTGACTTAGAAATCATGTGTCTAAAATGACATTGTGAAATCAATAAAGTGCCAAATACTATTACTACCTACTAAATTACATTTTCAGCAGTATCTTTGGGAATTTCCTCTTGGGCATAGATTATGCAATGTTTTCAAAGCAAACAGTCTCTGTTTAAGTAGACTTTCTTTCACTGCCATTTTGGTAAATGTTTCTGGTGATGCAGACGCAGGCATTGCTTGTTACTGTTTCAATTAGTTATAAAATAGGAGGAGGGATAAAATTGACCCAGCTGGTGTTTGAACACAAAGCCTTTGAATGCTTTTGCTACATTCGTCTAGGACTCCAAGCCGCTATCCATTGCACTAGAGATCCGACCTGATTCAACACGGTGATCAGAGATTCACAAATAAAAAGATGACCTATCAGCTGTTGACCAACTTTATCAAGTTAATCGGACACTACCTTACATTTTGAACATTGAATTGGGTAAAAGATAATCAACATGTCAAACTACATGATACAGTTTGGGTAAGTCTTCTTAACCCTTGTCAAAGAATGTAGAAGACAGATGGGTATGTAATGACTTGATTAAGACTTTTTTGAAACATCTCTAATAGGACTCCCCATTCATTGGATCCTGAAAAGAGTATGCAATTGATATACCTTTTCTTTAACCAAGCCGCCTGAACAGGGACTTGAACCCTGGGCCCTCAGATTAAAAGTCTGATGCTCTCCCGGCTGAGCTATCCAGGCTCGGAGAGGTCGCTCCACAAAATGACCTTATCAACATTTGGAAGTGTCCCAACTATCACTACGTTTCTTAAGATGGTTGCCGGTATTAAGTACTGAATACGCGGAATATAATAATGAATTGGTACTTCAAGCATTTGAAATCTCTTCAGTAAATTTAACCTTATTGTAAGTCCTGAAATTGCTACTATCTCATTTTTTTTGCTGACTTAGAAGTCATATGTTTTTATTGACATTGTAAAATTAAGGAAGGGCCCGAAATCTTACTTCTGAGTAAATTACATTTTCATAAGTACAGCTGCCAATTTCCTCTTCTGCAAAGATTGCGTAATTTGAATAGTATCTATTTAAAATAGACTTCCTTTCACTGCCCTTTTTGGTGAAGCAGAAGCATGCATGCACTGTTTATTACTCTTTTAAACAGTTATGAAATAAATAGGGATAAAACTGACTCTGGTGGGATTCGAACCCACAACCTTTGAATATCTTTTTTACATTCACCTAGAAGTCCAATGCGCTATCCATTGCACCACAGAGCCAATACACTCTGATTAGGTGCAGAGATATTCTGAAATGAAATAATGTTGATCAGCTTTATAAAGTTCATTTGATACTATAACCATGGATTTATTTTGAATATTGAATTGGGGAAATTATATTCACCGTCTCAAGTTACATGATACCTTAGGTAAGTCTACGTACGACTTAAGTTTAGTCAAATGGCACATGATATATGAGGCAGATGTGCATTTCACAACTCCATGAAAGACGTTTTTGCAATTTTAGTAATGGAATATCTTATTCGTCATGCAGGGGAACACAAAAAGAGCATCCAATTAGAGTAATTTTTCTTTAAAGGAAGCAACCGCCTGAACAGGGACTTGAACCCTGGACCCTCAGATTAAAAGTCTGATGCTCTACCGACTGAGCTATCCAGGCTCTGCTATACTCTGTCTTAAAATCAGTTAAACAAATGTGGACGTACACTGACCTACACTCTATGTATTAATATGGTTACATATATTAGCAATCAAATTTGTAGAGTTTAATAACAAATTGATGTTTTAACCCCTTCCATGCTCATGACGAGCTCAGCTCGTCGTGCAGTACACTTGTCGTGTGCTTATGACGAGCTGAGCTCGTCATGAACAATGGATTTACAGATCATTCAGCACAGGAGGAAAATCTCCTGTAGCATTGAAGGTGTTAAGCATTTGAAATTTCAGCAGCACACGTAATCCATTTTAAATCCTGAAATTTGTACTATCTCATTTCGGCTGACTTAGAAATCATGTGTCTAAAATGACATTGTGAAATCAATAAAGTGCCAAATACTATTACTTCCTACTAAATTACATTTTCAGCAGTATCTTTGGGAATTTCCTCTTGGGCATAGATTATGCAATGTTTTCAAAGCAAACAGTCTCTGTTTAAGTAGACTTTCTTTCACTGCCATTTTGGTAAATGTTTCTGGTGATGCAGACGCAGGCATTGCTTGTTACTGTTTCAATTAGTTATAAAATAGGAGGAGGGATAAAATTGACCCAGCTGGTGTTTGAACACAAAGCCTTTGAATGCTTTTGCTACATTCGTCTAGGACTCCAAGCCGCTATGCATTGCACTAGAGATCCGACCTGATTCAACACGGTGATCAGAGATTCACACATAAAAAGATGACCTATCAGCTGTTGACCAACTTTATCAAGTTAATTGGACACTACCTTACATTTTGAACATTGAATTGGGTAAAAGAAAATCAACAAACTACATGATACAGTTTGGGTAAGTCTTCTTAACCCTTGTCAAAGAATGTAGAAGACAGATGGGTATGTAATGACTTGATTAAGACTTTTTTGAAACATCTCTAATAGGACTCCCCATTCATTGGATCCTGAAAAGAGTATGCAATTGATATACCTTTTCTTTAAACAAGCCGCCTGAACAGGGACTTGAACCCTGGGCCCTCAGATTAAAAGTCTGATGCTCTCCCGACTGAGCTATCCAGGCTCGGAGAGGGCGCTCCACAAAATGACCTTATCAACATTTGGAAGTGTCCCAACTATCACTACGTTTCTTAAGATGGTTGCCGGTATTAAGTACTGAATACGCGGAATATAATAATGAATTGGTACTTCAAGCATTTGAAATCTCTTCAGTAAATTTAACCTTATTGTAAGTCCTGAAATTGCTACTATCTCATTTTTTTTGCTGACTTAGAAGTCATATGTTTTTATTGACATTGTAAAATTAAGGAAGGGCCCGAAATCTTACTTCTGAGTAAATTACATTTTCATAAGTACAGCTGCCAATTTCCTCTTCTGCAAAGATTGCGTAATTTGAATAGTATCTATTTAAAATAGACTTCCTTTCACTGCCCTTTTTGGTGAAGCAGAAGCATGCATGCACTGTTTATTACTCTTTTAAACAGTTATGAAATAAATAGGGATAAAACTGACTCTGGTGGGATTCGAACCCACAACCTTTGAATATCTTTTTTACATTCACCTAGAAGTCCAATGCGCTATCCATTGCACCACAGAGCCAATACACTCTGATTAGGTGCAGAGATATTCTGAAATGAAATAATGTTGATCAGCTTTATAAAGTTCATTTGATACTATAACCATGGATTTATTTTGAATATTGAATTGGGGAAATTATATTCACCGTCTCAAGTTACATGATACCTTAGGTAAGTCTACGTACGACTTAAGTTTAGTCAAATGGCACATGATATATGAGGCAGATGTGCATTTCACAACTCCATGAAAGACGTTTTTGCAATTTTAGTAATGGAATATCTTATTCGTCATGCAGGGGAACACAAAAAGAGCATCCAATTAGAGTAATTTTTCTTTAAAGGAAGCAACCGCCTGAACAGGGACTTGAACCCTGGACCCTCAGATTAAAAGTCTGATGCTCTACCGACTGAGCTATCCAGGCTCTGCTATACTCTGTCTTAAAATCAGTTAAACAAATGTGGACGTACACTGACCTACACTCTATGTATTAATATGGTTACATATATTAGCAATCAAATTTGTAGAGTTTAATAACAAATTGATGTTTTAACCCCTTCCATGCTCATGACGAGCTCAGCTCGTCGTGCAGTACACTTGTCGTGTGCTTATGACGAGCTGAGCTCGTCATGAACAATGGATTTACAGATCATTCAGCACAGGAGGAAAATCTCCTGTAGCATTGAAGGTGTTAAGCATTTGAAATTTCAGCAGCACACGTAATCCATTTTAAATCCTGAAATTTGTACTATCTCATTTCGGCTGACTTAGAAATCATGTGTCTAAAATGACATTGTGAAATCAATAAAGTGCCAAATACTATTACTACCTACTAAATTACATTTTCAGCAGTATCTTTGGGAATTTCCTCTTGGGCATAGATTATGCAATGTTTTCAAAGCAAACAGTCTCTGTTTAAGTAGACTTTCTTTCACTGCCATTTTGGTAAATGTTTCTGGTGATGCAGACGCAGGCATTGCTTGTTACTGTTTCAATTAGTTATAAAATAGGAGGAGGGATAAAATTGACCCAGCTGGTGTTTGAACACAAAGCCTTTGAATGCTTTTGCTACATTCGTCTAGGACTCCAAGCCGCTATGCATTGCACTAGAGATCCGACCTGATTCAACACGGTGATCAGAGATTCACACATAAAAAGATGACCTATCAGCTGTTGACCAACTTTATCAAGTTAATTGGACACTACCTTACATTTTGAACATTGAATTGGGTAAAAGAAAATCAACAAACTACATGATACAGTTTGGGTAAGTCTTCTTAACCCTTGTCAAAGAATGTAGAAGACAGATGGGTATGTAATGACTTGATTAAGACTTTTTTGAAACATCTCTAATAGGACTCCCCATTCATTGGATCCTGAAAAGAGTATGCAATTGATATACCTTTTCTTTAAACAAGCCGCCTGAACAGGGACTTGAACCCTGGGCCCTCAGATTAAAAGTCTGATGCTCTCCCGACTGAGCTATCCAGGCTCGGAGAGGGCGCTCCACAAAATGACCTTATCAACATTTGGAAGTGTCCCAACTATCACTACGTTTCTTAAGATGGTTGCCGGTATTAAGTACTGAATACGCGGAATATAATAATGAATTGGTACTTCAAGCATTTGAAATCTCTTCAGTAAATTTAACCTTATTGTAAGTCCTGAAATTGCTACTATCTCATTTTTTTTGCTGACTTAGAATTCATATGTTTTTATTGACATTGTAAAATTAAGGAAGGGCCCAAAATCTTACTTCTGAGTAAATTACATTTTCATAAGTACAGCTGCCAATTTCCTCTTCTGCAAAGATTGCGTAACTTGAATAGTATCTATTTAAAATAGACTTCCTTTCACTGCCCTTTTTGGTGAAGCAGAAGCATGCATGCACTGTTTATTACTCTTTGAAACAGTTATGAAATAAATAGGGATAAAACTGACTCCGGTGGGATTCGAACCCACAACCTTTGAATATCTTTTTTACATTCACCTAGAAGTCCAATGCGCTATCCATTGCGCCACAGAGCCAATACACTCTGATGAGGTGCAGAGATATTCTGAAATGAAATAATGTTGATCAGCTTTATAAAGTTCATTTGATACTATAACCATGGATTTATTTTGAATATTGAATTGGGGAAATTATATTCACCGTCTCAAGTTACATGATGCCTTAGGTAAATCTACGTACAACTTAAGTTTAGTCAAATGGCACATGATATATGAGGCAGATGTGCATTTCACAACTCCATGAAAGACGTTTTTGCAATTTTAGTAATGGAATATCTTATTCGTCATGCAGGGGAACACAAAAAGAGCATCCAATTAGAGTAATTTTTCTTTAAAGGAAGCAACCGCCTGAACAGGGACTTGAACCCTGGACCCTCAGATTAAAAGTCTGATGCTCTACCGACTGAGCTATCCAGGCTCTGCTATACTCTGTCTTAAAATCAGCTAAACAAATGTGGACGTACACTGACCTACACTCTATGTATTAATATGGTTACATATATTAGCAATCAAATTTGTAGAGTTTAATAACAAATTGATGTTTTAACCCCTTCCATGCTCATGACGAGCTCAGCTCGTCGTGCAGTACACTTGTTGTGTGCTTATGACGAGCTGAGCTCGTCATGAACAATGGATTTACAGATCATTCAGCACAGGAGGAAAATCTCCTGTAGCATTGAAGGTGTTAAGCATTTGAAATTTCAGCAGCACACGTAATCCATTTTAAATCCTGAAATTTGTACTATCTCATTTCGGCTGACTTAGAAATCATGTGTCTAAAATGACATTGTGAAATCAATAAAGTGCCAAATACTATTACTACCTACTAAATTACATTTTCAGCAGTATCTTTGGGAATTTCCTCTTGGGCATAGATTATGCAATGTTTTCAAAGCAAACAGTCTCTGTTTAAGTAGACTTTCTTTCACTGCCATTTTGGTAAATGTTTCTGGTGATGCAGACGCAGGCATTGCTTGTTACTGTTTCAATTAGTTATAAAATAGGAGGAGGGATAAAATTGACCCAGCTGGTGTTTGAACACAAAGCCTTTGAATGCTTTTGCTACATTCGTCTAGGACTCCAAGCCGCTATCCATTGCACTAGAGATCCGACCTGATTCAACACGGTGATCAGAGATTCACAAATAAAAAGATGACCTATCAGCTGTTGACCAACTTTATCAAGTTAATCGGACACTACCTTACATTTTGAACATTGAATTGGGTAAAAGATAATCAACATGTCAAACTACATGATACAGTTTGGGTAAGTCTTCTTAACCCTTGTCAAAGAATGTAGAAGACAGATGGGTATGTAATGACTTGATTAAGACTTTTTTGAAACATCTCTAATAGGACTCCCCATTCATTGGATCCTGAAAAGAGTATGCAATTGATATACCTTTTCTTTAACCAAGCCGCCTGAACAGGGACTTGAACCCTGGGCCCTCAGATTAAAAGTCTGATGCTCTCCCGGCTGAGCTATCCAGGCTCGGAGAGGTCGCTCCACAAAATGACCTTATCAACATTTGGAAGTGTCCCAACTATCACTACGTTTCTTAAGATGGTTGCCGGTATTAAGTACTGAATACGCGGAATATAATAATGAATTGGTACTTCAAGCATTTGAAATCTCTTCAGTAAATTTAACCTTATTGTAAGTCCTGAAATTGCTACTATCTCATTTTTTTTGCTGACTTAGAAGTCATATGTTTTTATTGACATTGTAAAATTAAGGAAGGGCCCGAAATCTTACTTCTGAGTAAATTACATTTTCATAAGTACAGCTGCCAATTTCCTCTTCTGCAAAGATTGCGTAATTTGAATAGTATCTATTTAAAATAGACTTCCTTTCACTGCCCTTTTTGGTGAAGCAGAAGCATGCATGCACTGTTTATTACTCTTTTAAACAGTTATGAAATAAATAGGGATAAAACTGACTCTGGTGGGATTCGAACCCACAACCTTTGAATATCTTTTTTACATTCACCTAGAAGTCCAATGCGCTATCCATTGCACCACAGAGCCAATACGCTCTGATTAGGTGCAGAGATATTCTGAAATGAAATAATGTTGATCAGCTTTATAAAGTTCATTTGATACTATAACCATGGATTTATTTTGAATATTGAATTGGGGAAATTATATTCACCGTCTCAAGTTACATGATACCTTAGGTAAGTCTACGTACGACTTAAGTTTAGTCAAATGGCACATGATATATGAGGCAGATGTGCATTTCACAACTCCATGAAAGACGTTTTTGCAATTTTAGTAATGGAATATCTTATTCGTCATGCAGGGGAACACAAAAAGAGCATCCAATTAGAGTAATTTTTCTTTAAAGGAAGCAACCGCCTGAACAGGGACTTGAACCCTGGACCCTCAGATTAAAAGTCTGATGCTCTACCGACTGAGCTATCCAGGCTCTGCTATACTCTGTCTTAAAATCAGCTAAACAAATGTGGACGTACACTGACCTACACTCTATGTATTAATATGGTTACATATATTAGCAATCAAATTTGTAGAGTTTAATAACAAATTGATGTTTTAACCCCTTCCATGCTCATGACGAGCTCAGCTCGTCGTGCAGTACACTTGTCGTGTGCTTATGACGAGCTGAGCTCGTCATGAACAATGGATTTACAGATCATTCAGCACAGGAGGAAAATCTCCTGTAGCATTGAAGGTGTTAAGCATTTGAAATTTCAGCAGCACACGTAATCCATTTTAAATCCTGAAATTTGTACTATCTCATTTCGGCTGACTTAGAAATCATGTGTCTAAAATGACATTGTGAAATCAATAAAGTGCCAAATACTATTACTACCTACTAAATTACATTTTCAGCAGTATCTTTGGGAATTTCCTCTTGGGCATAGATTATGCAATGTTTTCAAAGCAAACAGTCTCTGTTTAAGTAGACTTTCTTTCACTGCCATTTTGGTAAATGTTTCTGGTGATGCAGACGCAGGCATTGCTTGTTACTGTTTCAATTAGTTATAAAATAGGAGGAGGGATAAAATTGACCCAGCTGGTGTTTGAACACAAAGCCTTTGAATGCTTTTGCTACATTCGTCTAGGACTCCAAGCCGCTATCCATTGCACTAGAGATCCGACCTGATTCAACACGGTGATCAGAGATTCACAAATAAAAAGATGACCTATCAGCTGTTGACCAACTTTATCAAGTTAATCGGACACTACCTTACATTTTGAACATTGAATTGGGTAAAAGATAATCAACATGTCAAACTACATGATACAGTTTGGGTAAGTCTTCTTAACCCTTGTCAAAGAATGTAGAAGACAGATGGGTATGTAATGACTTGATTAAGACTTTTTTGAAACATCTCTAATAGGACTCCCCATTCATTGGATCCTGAAAAGAGTATGCAATTGATATACCTTTTCTTTAACCAAGCCGCCTGAACAGGGACTTGAACCCTGGGCCCTCAGATTAAAAGTCTGATGCTCTCCCGGCTGAGCTATCCAGGCTCGGAGAGGTCGCTCCACAAAATGACCTTATCAACATTTGGAAGTGTCCCAACTATCACTACGTTTCTTAAGATGGTTGCCGGTATTAAGTACTGAATACGCGGAATATAATAATGAATTGGTACTTCAAGCATTTGAAATCTCTTCAGTAAATTTAACCTTATTGTAAGTCCTGAAATTGCTACTATCTCATTTTTTTTGCTGACTTAGAAGTCATATGTTTTTATTGACATTGTAAAATTAAGGAAGGGCCCGAAATCTTACTTCTGAGTAAATTACATTTTCATAAGTACAGCTGCCAATTTCCTCTTCTGCAAAGATTGCGTAATTTGAATAGTATCTATTTAAAATAGACTTCCTTTCACTGCCCTTTTTGGTGAAGCAGAAGCATGCATGCACTGTTTATTACTCTTTTAAACAGTTATGAAATAAATAGGGATAAAACTGACTCTGGTGGGATTCGAACCCACAACCTTTGAATATCTTTTTTACATTCACCTAGAAGTCCAATGCGCTATCCATTGCACCACAGAGCCAATACACTCTGATTAGGTGCAGAGATATTCTGAAATGAAATAATGTTGATCAGCTTTATAAAGTTCATTTGATACTATAACCATGGATTTATTTTGAATATTGAATTGGGGAAATTATATTCACCGTCTCAAGTTACATGATACCTTAGGTAAGTCTACGTACGACTTAAGTTTAGTCAAATGGCACATGATATATGAGGCAGATGTGCATTTCACAACTCCATGAAAGACGTTTTTGCAATTTTAGTAATGGAATATCTTATTCGTCATGCAGGGGAACACAAAAAGAGCATCCAATTAGAGTAATTTTTCTTTAAAGGAAGCAACCGCCTGAACAGGGACTTGAACCCTGGACCCTCAGATTAAAAGTCTGATGCTCTACCGACTGAGCTATCCAGGCTCTGCTATACTCTGTCTTAAAATCAGTTAAACAAATGTGGACGTACACTGACCTACACTCTATGTATTAATATGGTTACATATATTAGCAATCAAATTTGTAGAGTTTAATAACAAATTGATGTTTTAACCCCTTCCATGCTCATGACGAGCTCAGCTCGTCGTGCAGTACACTTGTCGTGTGCTTATGACGAGCTGAGCTCGTCATGAACAATGGATTTACAGATCATTCAGCACAGGAGGAAAATCTCCTGTAGCATTGAAGGTGTTAAGCATTTGAAATTTCAGCAGCACACGTAATCCATTTTAAATCCTGAAATTTGTACTATCTCATTTCGGCTGACTTAGAAATCATGTGTCTAAAATGACATTGTGAAATCAATAAAGTGCCAAATACTATTACTACCTACTAAATTACATTTTCAGCAGTATCTTTGGGAATTTCCTCTTGGGCATAGATTATGCAATGTTTTCAAAGCAAACAGTCTCTGTTTAAGTAGACTTTCTTTCACTGCCATTTTGGTAAATGTTTCTGGTGATGCAGACGCAGGCATTGCTTGTTACTGTTTCAATTAGTTATAAAATAGGAGGAGGGATAAAATTGACCCAGCTGGTGTTTGAACACAAAGCCTTTGAATGCTTTTGCTACATTCGTCTAGGACTCCAAGCCGCTATGCATTGCACTAGAGATCCGACCTGATTCAACACGGTGATCAGAGATTCACAAATAAAAAGATGACCTATCAGCTGTTGACCAACTTTATCAAGTTAATTGGACACTACCTTACATTTTGAACATTGAATTGGGTAAAAGATAATCAACAAACTACATGATACAGTTTGGGTAAGTCTTCTTAACCCTTGTCAAAGAATGTAGAAGACAGATGGGTATGTAATGACTTGATTAAGACTTTTTTGAAACATCTCTAATAGGACTCCCCATTCATTGGATCCTGAAAAGAGTATGCAATTGATATACCTTTTCTTTAACCAAGCCGCCTGAACAGGGACTTGAACCCTGGGCCCTCAGATTAAAAGTGTGATGCTCTCCCGACTGAGCTATCCAGGCTCGGAGAGGGCGCTCCACAAAATGACCTTATCAACTTTTGGAAGTGTCCCAACTATCACTACGTTTCTTAAGATGGTTGCCGGTATTAAGTACTGAATACGCGGAATATAATAATGAATTGGTACTTCAAGCATTTGAAATCTCTTCAGTAAATTTAACCTTATTGTAAGTCCTGAAATTGCTACTATCTCATTTTTTTTGCTGACTTAGAAGTCATATGTTTTTATTGACATTGTAAAATTAAGGAAGGGCCCACAATCTTACTTCTGAGTAAATTACATTTTCATAAGTACAGCTGCCAATTTCCTCTTCTGCAAAGATTGCGTAATTTGAATAGTATCTATTTAAAATAGACTTCCTTTCACTGCCCTTTTTGGTGAAGCAGAAGCATGCATGCACTGTTTATTACTCTTTTAAACAGTTATGAAATAAATAGGGATAAAACTGACTCTGGTGGGATTCGAACCCACAACCTTTGAATATCTTTTTTACATTCACCTAGAAGTCCAATGCGCTATCCATTGCGCCACAGAGCCAATACGCTCTGATTAGGTGCAGAGATATTCGGAAATGAAATAATGTTGATCAGCTTTATAAAGTTCATTTGATACTATAACCATGGATTTATTTTGAATATTGAATTGGGGAAATTATATTCACAATCTCAAGTTACATGATACCTTAGGTAAGTCTACGTACGACTTAAGTTTAGTCAAATGGCACATGGTATATGAGGCAGATGTGCATTTCACAACTCCATGAAAGACGTTTTTGCAATTTTAGTAATGGAATATCTTATTCGTCATGCAGGGGAACACAAAAAGAGCATCCAATTAGAGTAATTTTTCTTTAAAGGAAGCAACCGCCTGAACAGGGACTTGAACCCTGGACCCTCAGATTAAAAGGCTGATGCTCTACCGACTGAGCTATCCAGGCTCTGCTATACTTTGTCTTAAAATCAGCTAAACAAATGTGGACGTACACTGACCTACACTCTGTGTATTAATATGGTTACATATATTAGCAATCAAATTTGTAGAGTTTAATAACAAATTGATGTTTTAACCCCTTCCATGCTCATGACGAGCTCAGCTCGTCATGCAGTACACTTGTCGTGTGCTTATGACGAGCTGAGCTCGTCATGAACAATGGATTTACAGATCATTCAGCACAGGAGGAAAATCTCCTGTAGCATTGAAGGTGTTAAGCATTTGAAATTTCAGCAGCACACGTAATCCATTTTAAATCCTGAAATTTGGACTATCTCATTTTCGGCTGACTTAGAAATCATGTGTCTAAAATGACATTGTGAAATCAATAAAGTGCCAAATACTATTACTACCTACTAAATTACATTTTCAGCAGTATCTTTGGGAATTTCCTCTTGGGCATAGATTATGCAATGTTTTCAAAGCAAACAGTCTCTGTTTAAGTAGACTTTCTTTCACTGCCATGTTGGTAAATGTTTCTGGTGATGCAGACGCAGGCATTGCTTGTTACTGTTTCAATTAGTTATAAAATAGGAGGAGGGATAAAATTGACCCAGCTGGTGTTTGAACACAAAGCCTTTGAATGCTTTTGCTACATTCGTCTAGGACTCCAAGCCGCTATCCATTGCACTAGAGATCCGACCTGATTCAACACGGTGATCAGAGATTCACAAATAAAAAGATGACCTATCAGCTGTTGACCAACTTTATCAAGTTAATCGGACACTACCTTACATTTTGAACATTGAATTGGGTAAAAGATAATCAACATGTCAAACTACATGATACAGTTTGGGTAAGTCTTCTTAACCCTTGTCAAAGAATGTAGAAGACAGATGGGTATGTAATGACTTGATTAAGACTTTTTTGAAACATCTCTAATAGGACTCCCCATTCATTGGATCCTGAAAAGAGTATGCAATTGATATACCTTTTCTTTAACCAAGCCGCCTGAACAGGGACTTGAACCCTGGGCCCTCAGATTAAAAGTCTGATGCTCTCCCGGCTGAGCTATCCAGGCTCGGAGAGGTCGCTCCACAAAATGACCTTATCAACATTTGGAAGTGTCCCAACTATCACTACGTTTCTTAAGATGGTTGCCGGTATTAAGTACTGAATACGCGGAATATAATAATGAATTGGTACTTCAAGCATTTGAAATCTCTTCAGTAAATTTAACCTTATTGTAAGTCCTGAAATTGCTACTATCTCATTTTTTTTGCTGACTTAGAAGTCATATGTTTTTATTGACATTGTAAAATTAAGGAAGGGCCCAAAATCTTACTTCTGAGTAAATTACATTTTCATAAGTACAGCTGCCAATTTCCTCTTCTGCAAAGATTGCGTAATTTGAATAGTATCTATTTAAAATAGACTTCCTTTCACTGCCCTTTTTGGTGAAGCAGAAGCATGCATGCACTGTTTATTACTCTTTTAAACAGTTATGAAATAAATAGGGATAAAACTGACTCTGGTGGGATTCGAACCCACAACCTTTGAATATCTTTTTTACATTCACCTAGAAGTCCAATGCGCTATCCATTGCGCCACAGAGCCAATACGCTCTGATTAGGTGCAGAGATATTCTGAAATGAAATAATGTTGATCAGCTTTATAAAGTTCATTTGATACTATAACCATGGATTTATTTTGAATATTGAATTGGGGAAATTATATTCACCGTCTCAAGTTACATGATACCTTAGGTAAGTCTACGTACGACTTAAGTTTAGTCAAATGGCACATGATATATGAGGCAGATGTGCATTTCACAACTCCATGAAAGACGTTTTTGCAATTTTAGTAATGGAATATCTTATTCGTCATGCAGGGGAACACAAAAAGAGCATCCAATTAGAGTAGTTTTTCTTTAAAGGAAGCAACCGCCTGAACAGGGACTTGAACCCTGGACCCTCAGATTAAAAGTCTGATGCTCTACCGACTGAGCTATCCAGGCTCTGCTATACTCTGTCATACTCTGTCTTAAAATCAGCTAAACAAATGTGGACGTACATTGACCTACACTCTATGTATTAATATGGTTACATATATTAGCAATCAAATTTGTAGAGTTTAATAACAAATTGATGTTTTAACCCCTTCCATGCTCATGACGAGCTCAGCTCGTCGTGCAGTACACTTGTCGTGTGCTTATGACGAGCTGAGCTCGTCATGAACAATGGATTTACAGATCATTCAGCACAGGAGGAAAATCTCCTGTAGCATTGAAGGTGTTAAGCATTTGAAATTTCAGCAGCACACGTAATCCATTTTAAATCCTGAAATTTGTACTATCTCATTTCGGCTGACTTAGAAATCATGTGTCTAAAATGACATTGTGAAATCAATAAAGTGCCAAATACTATTACTACCTACTAAATTACATTTTCAGCAGTATCTTTGGGAATTTCCTCTTGGGCATAGATTATGCAATGTTTTCAAAGCAAACAGTCTCTGTTTAAGTAGACTTTCTTTCACTGCCATGTTGGTAAATGTTTCTGGTGATGCAGACGCAGGCATTGCTTGTTACTGTTTCAATTAGTTATAAAATAGGAGGAGGGATAAAATTGACCCAGCTGGTGTTTGAACACAAAGCCTTTGAATGCTTTTGCTACATTCGTCTAGGACTCCAAGCCGCTATCCATTGCACTAGAGATCCGACCTGATTCAACACGGTGATCAGAGATTCACAAATAAAAAGATGACCTATCAGCTGTTGACCAACTTTATCAAGTTAATCGGACACTACCTTACATTTTGAACATTGAATTGGGTAAAAGATAATCAACATGTCAAACTACATGATACAGTTTGGGTAAGTCTTCTTAACCCTTGTCAAAGAATGTAGAAGACAGATGGGTATGTAATGACTTGATTAAGACTTTTTTGAAACATCTCTAATAGGACTCCCCATTCATTGGATCCTGAAAAGAGTATGCAATTGATATACCTTTTCTTTAACCAAGCCGCCTGAACAGGGACTTGAACCCTGGGCCCTCAGATTAAAAGTCTGATGCTCTCCCGGCTGAGCTATCCAGGCTCGGAGAGGTCGCTCCACAAAATGACCTTATCAACATTTGGAAGTGTCCCAACTATCACTACGTTTCTTAAGATGGTTGCCGGTATTAAGTACTGAATACGCGGAATATAATAATGAATTGGTACTTCAAGCATTTGAAATCTCTTCAGTAAATTTAACCTTATTGTAAGTCCTGAAATTGCTACTATCTCATTTTTTTTGCTGACTTAGAAGTCATATGTTTTTATTGACATTGTAAAATTAAGGAAGGGCCCAAAATCTTACTTCTGAGTAAATTACATTTTCATAAGTACAGCTGCCAATTTCCTCTTCTGCAAAGATTGCGTAATTTGAATAGTATCTATTTAAAATAGACTTCCTTTCACTGCCCTTTTTGGTGAAGCAGAAGCATGCATGCACTGTTTATTACTCTTTTAAACAGTTATGAAATAAATAGGGATAAAACTGACTCTGGTGGGATTCGAACCCACAACCTTTGAATATCTTTTTTACATTCACCTAGAAGTCCAATGCGCTATCCATTGCGCCACAGAGCCAATACGCTCTGATTAGGTGCAGAGATATTCTGAAATGAAATAATGTTGATCAGCTTTATAAAGTTCATTTGATACTATAACCATGGATTTATTTTGAATATTGAATTGGGGAAATTATATTCACCGTCTCAAGTTACATGATACCTTAGGTAAGTCTACGTACGACTTAAGTTTAGTCAAATGGCACATGATATATGAGGCAGATGTGCATTTCACAACTCCATGAAAGACGTTTTTGCAATTTTAGTAATGGAATATCTTATTCGTCATGCAGGGGAACACAAAAAGAGCATCCAATTAGAGTAATTTTTCTTTAAAGGAAGCAACCGCCTGAACAGGGACTTGAACCCTGGACTCTCAGATTAAAAGTCTGATGCTCTACCGACTGAGCTATCCAGGCTCTGCTATACTCTGTCATACTCTGTCTTAAAATCAGCTAAACAAATGTGGACGTACATTGACCTACACTCTATGTATTAATATGGTTACATATATTAGCAATCAAATTTGTAGAGTTTAATAACAAATTGATGTTTTAACCCCTTCCATGCTCATGACGAGCTCAGCTCGTCGTGCAGTACACTTGTCGTGTGCTTATGACGAGCTGAGCTCGTCATGAACAATGGATTTACAGATCATTCAGCACAGGAGGAAAATCTCCTGTAGCATTGAAGGTGTTAAGCATTTGAAATTTCAGCAGCACACGTAATCCATTTTAAATCCTGAAATTTGTACTATCTCATTTCGGCTGACTTAGAAATCATGTGTCTAAAATGACATTGTGAAATCAATAAAGTGCCAAATACTATTACTACCTACTAAATTACATTTTCAGCAGTATCTTTGGGAATTTCCTCTTGGGCATAGATTATGCAATGTTTTCAAAGCAAACAGTCTCTGTTTAAGTAGACTTTCTTTCACTGCCATTTTGGTAAATGTTTCTGGTGATGCAGACGCAGGCATTGCTTGTTACTGTTTCAATTAGTTATAAAATAGGAGGAGGGATAAAATTGACCCAGCTGGTGTTTGAACACAAAGCCTTTGAATGCTTTTGCTACATTCGTCTAGGACTCCAAGCCGCTATCCATTGCACTAGAGATCCGACCTGATTCAACACGGTGATCAGAGATTCACAAATAAAAAGATGACCTATCAGCTGTTGACCAACTTTATCAAGTTAATCGGACACTACCTTACATTTTGAACATTGAATTGGGTAAAAGATAATCAACATGTCAAACTACATGATACAGTTTGGGTAAGTCTTCTTAACCCTTGTCAAAGAATGTAGAAGACAGATGGGTATGTAATGACTTGATTAAGACTTTTTTGAAACATCTCTAATAGGACTCCCCATTCATTGGATCCTGAAAAGAGTATGCAATTGATATACCTTTTCTTTAACCAAGCCGCCTGAACAGGGACTTGAACCCTGGGCCCTCAGATTAAAAGTCTGATGCTCTCCCGGCTGAGCTATCCAGACTCGGAGAGGTCGCTCCACAAAATGACCTTATCAACATTTGGAAGTGTCCCAACTATCACTACGTTTCTTAAGATGGTTGCCGGTATTAAGTACTGAATACGCGGAATATAATAATGAATTGGTACTTCAAGCATTTGAAATCTCTTCAGTAAATTTAACCTTATTGTAAGTCCTGAAATTGCTACTATCTCATTTTTTTTGCTGACTTAGAAGTCATATGTTTTTATTGACATTGTAAAATTAAGGAAGGGCCCGAAATCTTACTTCTGAGTAAATTACATTTTCATAAGTACAGCTGCCAATTTCCTCTTCTGCAAAGATTGCGTAATTTGAATAGTATCTATTTAAAATAGACTTCCTTTCACTGCCCTTTTTGGTGAAGCAGAAGCATGCATGCACTGTTTATTACTCTTTTAAACAGTTATGAAATAAATAGGGATAAAACTGACTCTGGTGGGATTCGAACCCACAACCTTTGAATATCTTTTTTACATTCACCTAGAAGTCCAATGCGCTATCCATTGCACCACAGAGCCAATACGCTCTGATTAGGTGCAGAGATATTCTGAAATGAAATAATGTTGATCAGCTTTATAAAGTTCATTTGATACTATAACCATGGATTTATTTTGAATATTGAATTGGGGAAATTATATTCACCGTCTCAAGTTACATGATACCTTAGGTAAGTCTACGTACGACTTAAGTTTAGTCAAATGGCACATGATATATGAGGCAGATGTGCATTTCACAACTCCATGAAAGACGTTTTTGCAATTTTAGTAATGGAATATCTTATTCGTCATGCAGGGGAACACAAAAAGAGCATCCAATTAGAGTAATTTTTCTTTAAAGGAAGCAACCGCCTGAACAGGGACTTGAACCCTGGACCCTCAGATTAAAAGTCTGATGCTCTACCGACTGAGCTATCCAGGCTCTGCTATACTCTGTCTTAAAATCAGCTAAACAAATGTGGACGTACACTGACCTACACTCTATGTATTAATATGGTTACATATATTAGCAATCAAATTTGTAGAGTTTAATAACAAATTGATGTTTTAACCCCTTCCATGCTCATGACGAGCTCAGCTCGTCGTGCAGTACACTTGTCGTGTGCTTATGACGAGCTGAGCTCGTCATGAACAATGGATTTACAGATCATTCAGCACAGGAGGAAAATCTCCTGTAGCATTGAAGGTGTTAAGCATTTGAAATTTCAGCAGCACACGTAATCCATTTTAAATCCTGAAATTTGTACTATCTCATTTCGGCTGACTTAGAAATCATGTGTCTAAAATCACATTGTGAAATCAATAAAGTGCCAAATACTATTACTACCTACTAAATTACATTTTCAGCAGTATCTTTGGGAATTTCCTCTTGGGCATAGATTATGCAATGTTTTCAAAGCAAACAGTCTCTGTTTAAGTAGACTTTCTTTCACTGCCATTTTGGTAAATGTTTCTGGTGATGCAGACGCAGGCATTGCTTGTTACTGTTTCAATTAGTTATAAAATAGGAGGAGGGATAAAATTGACCCAGCTGGTGTTTGAACACAAAGCCTTTGAATGCTTTTGCTACATTCGTCTAGGACTCCAAGCCGCTATGCATTGCACTAGAGATCCGACCTGATTCAACACGGTGATCAGAGATTCACAAATAAAAAGATGACCTATCAGCTGTTGACCAACTTTATCAAGTTAATTGGACACTACCTTACATTTTGAACATTGAATTGGGTAAAAGATAATCAACAAACTACATGATACAGTTTGGGTAAGTCTTCTTAACCCTTGTCAAAGAATGTAGAAGACAGATGGGTATGTAATGACTTGATTAAGACTTTTTTGAAACATCTCTAATAGGACTCCCCATTCATTGGATCCTGAAAAGAGTATGCAATTGATATACCTTTTCTTTAACCAAGCCGCCTGAACAGGGACTTGAACCCTGGGCCCTCAGATTAAAAGTGTGATGCTCTCCCGACTGAGCTATCCAGGCTCGGAGAGGGCGCTCCACAAAATGACCTTATCAACATTTGGAAGTGTCCCAACTATCACTACGTTTCTTAAGATGGTTGCCTGTATTAAGTACTGAATACGCGGAATATAATAATGAATTGGTACTTCAAGCATTTGAAATCTCTTCAGTAAATTTAACCTTATTGTAAGTCCTGAAATTGCTACTATCTCATTTTTTTTGCTGACTTAGAAGTCATATGTTTTTATTGACATTGTAAAATTAAGGAAGGGCCCAAAATCTTACTTCTGAGTAAATTACATTTTCATAAGTACAGCTGCCAATTTCCTCTTCTGCAAAGATTGCGTAATTTGAATAGTATCTATTTAAAATAGACTTCCTTTCACTGCCCTTTTTGGTGAAGCAGAAGCATGCATGCACTGTTTATTACTCTTTTAAACAGTTATGAAATAAATAGGGATAAAACTGACTCTGGTGGGATTCGAACCCACAACCTTTGAATATCTTTTTTACATTCACCTAGAAGTCCAATGCGCTATCCATTGCGCCACAGAGCCAATACGCTCTGATTAGGTGCAGAGATATTCGGAAATGAAATAATGTTGATCAGCTTTATAAAGTTCATTTGATACTATAACCATGGATTTATTTTGAATATTGAATTGGGGAAATTATATTCACCGTCTCAAGTTACATGATACCTTAGGTAAGTCTACGTACGACTTAAGTTTAGTCAAATGGCACATGATATATGAGGCAGATGTGCATTTCACAACTCCATGAAAGACGTTTTTGCAATTTTAGTAATGGAATATCTTATTCGTCATGCAGGGGAACACAAAAAGAGCATCCAATTAGAGTAATTTTTCTTTAAAGGAAGCAACCGCCTGAACAGGGACTTGAACCCTGGACCCTCAGATTAAAAGTCTGATGCTCTACCGACTGAGCTATCCAGGCTCTGCTATACTCTGTCTTAAAATCAGCTAAACAAATGTGGACGTACACTGACCTACACTCTATGTATTAATATGGTTACATATATTAGCAATCAAATGTGTAGAGTTTAATAACAAATTGATGTTTTAACCCCTTCCATGCTCATGACGAGCTCAGCTCGTTGTGCAGTACACTTGTCGTGTGCTTATGACGAGCTGAGCTCGTCATGAACAATGGATTTACAGATCATTCAGCACAGGAGGAAAATCTCCTGTAGCATTGAAGGTGTTAAGCATTTGAAATTTCAGCAGCACACGTAATCCATTTTAAATCCTGAAATTTGTACTATCTCATTTCGGCTGACTTAGAAATCATGTGTCTAAAATGACATTGTGAAATCAATAAAGTGCCAAATACTATTACTACCTACTAAATTACATTTTCAGCAGTATCTTTGGGAATTTCCTCTTGGGCATAGATTATGCAATGTTTTCAAAGCAAACAGTCTCTGTTTAAGTAGACTTTCTTTCACTGCCATGTTGGTAAATGTTTCTGGTGATGCAGACGCAGGCATTGCTTGTTACTGTTTCAATTAGTTATAAAATAGGAGGAGGGATAAAATTGACCCAGCTGGTGTTTGAACACAAAGCCTTTGAATGCTTTTGCTACATTCGTCTAGGACTCCAAGCCGCTATCCATTGCACTAGAGATCCGACCTGATTCAACACGGTGATCAGAGATTCACAAATAAAAAGATGACCTATCAGCTGTTGACCAACTTTTTCAAGTTAATCGGACACTACCTTACATTTTGAACATTGAATTGGGTAAAAGATAATCAACATGTCAAACTACATGATACAGTTTGGGTAAGTCTTCTTAACCCTTGTCAAAGAATGTAGAAGACAGATGGGTATGTAATGACTTGATTAAGACTTTTTTGAAACATCTCTAATAGGACTCCCCATTCATTGGATCCTGAAAAGAGTATGCAATTGATATACCTTTTCTTTAACCAAGCCGCCTGAACAGGGACTTGAATCCTGGGCCCTCAGATTAAAGGTCTGATGCTCTCCCGGCTGAGCTATCCAGGCTCAGAGAGGTCGCTCCACAAAATGACCTTATCAACATTTGGAAGTGTCCCAACTATCACTACGTTTCTTAAGATGGTTGCCGGTATTAAGTACTGAATACGCGGAATATAATAATGAATTGGTACTTCAAGCATTTGAAATCTCTTCAGCAAATTTAACCTTATTGTAAGTCCTGAAATTGCTACTATCTCATTTTGTTTGCTGACTTAGAAGTCATATGTTTTTATTGACATTGTAAAATTAAGGAAGGGCCCAAAATCTTACTTCTGAGTAAATTACATTTTCATAAGTACAGCTGCCAATTTCCTCTTCTGCAAAGATTGCGTAATTTGAATAGTATCTATTTAAAATAGACTTCCTTTCACTGCCCTTTTTGGTGAAGCAGAAGCATGCATGCACTGTTTATTACTCTTTTAAACAGTTATGAAATAAATAGGGATAAAACTGACTCTTGTGGGATTCGAACCCACAACCTTTGAATATCTTTTTTACATTCACCTAGAAGTCCAATGCGCTATCCATTGCGCCACAGAGCCAATACGCTCTGATTAGGTGCAGAGATATTCTGAAATGAAATAATGTTGATCAGCTTTATAAAGTTCATTTGATACTATAACCATGGATTTATTTTGAATATTGAATTGGGGAAATCATATTCACCGTCTCAAGTTACATGATACCTTGGGTAAGTCTACGTACGACTTAAGTTTAGTCAAATGGCACATGATATATGAGGCAGATGTGCATTTCACAACTCCATGAAAGACGTTTTTGCAATTTTAGTAATGGAATATCTTATTCGTCATGCAGGGGAACACAAAAAGAGCATCCAATTAGAGTAATTTTTCTTTAAAGGAAGCAACCGCCTGAACAGGGACTTGAACCCTGGACCCTCAGATTAAAAGTCTGATGCTCTACCGACTGAGCTATCCAGGCTCTGCTATACTCTGTCTTAAAATCAGCTAAACAAATGTGGACGTACATTGACCTACACTCTATGTATTAATATGGTTACATATATTAGCAATCAAATTTGTAGAGTTTAATAACAAATTGATGTTTTAACCCCTTCCATGCTCATGACGAGCTCAGCTCGTCATGCAGTACACTTGTCGTGTGCTTATGACGAGCTGAGCTCGTCATGAACAATGGATTTACAGATCATTCAGCACAGGAGGAAAATCTCCTGTAGCATTGAAGGTGTTAAGCATTTGAAATTTCAGCAGCACACGTAATCCATTTTAAATCCTGAAATTTGTACTATCTCATTTCGGCTGACTTAGAAATCATGTGTCTAAAATGACATTGTGAAATCAATAAAGTGCCAAATACTATTACTACCTACTAAATGACATTTTCAGCAGTATCTTTGGGAATTTCCTCTTGGGCATAGATTATGCAATGTTTTCAAAGCAAACAGTCTCTGTTTAAGTAGACTTTCTTTCACTGCCATGTTGGTAAATGTTTCTGGTGATGCAGACGCAGGCATTGCTTGTTACTGTTTCAATTAGTTATAAAATAGGAGGAGGGATAAAATTGACCCAGCTGGTGTTTGAACACAAAGCCTTTGAATGCTTTTGCTACATTCGTCTAGGACTCCAAGCCGCTATCCATTGCACTAGAGATCCGACCTGATTCAACACGGTGATCAGAGATTCACAAATAAAAAGATGACCTATCAGCTGTTGACCAACTTTATCAAGTTAATCGGACACTACCTTACATTTTGAACATTGAATTGGGTAAAAGATAATCAACATGTCAAACTACATGATACAGTTTGGGTAAGTCTTCTTAACCCTTGTCAAATAATGTAGAAGACAGATGGGTATGTAATGACTTGATTAAGACTTTTTTGAAACATCTCTAATAGGACTCCCCATTCATTGGATCCTGAAAAGAGTATGCAATTGATATACCTTTTCTTTAACCAAGCCGCCTGAACAGGGACTTGAACCCTGGGCCCTCAGATTAAAAGTCTGATGCTCTCCCGGCTGAGCTATCCAGGCTCGGAGAGTTCGCTCCACAAAATGACCTTATCAACATTTGGAAGTGTCCCAACTATCACTACGTTTCTTAAGATGGTTGCCGGTATTAAGTACTGAATACGCGGAATATAATAATGAATTGGAACTTCAAGCATTTGAAATCTCTTCAGTAAATTTAACCTTATTGTAAGTCCTGAAATTGCTACTATCTCATTTTTTTTGCTGACTTAGAAGTCATATGTTTTTATTGACATTGTAAAATTAAGGAAGGGCCCAAAATCTTACTTCTGAGTAAATTACATTTTCATAAGTACAGCTGCCAATTTCCTCTTCTGCAAAGATTGCGTAATTTGAATAGTATCTATTTAAAATAGACTTCCTTTCACTGCCCTTTTTGGTGAAGCAGAAGCATGCATGCACTGTTTATTACTCTTTTAAACAGTTAGGAAATAAATAGGGATAAAACTGACTCTGGTGGGATTCGAACCCACAACCTTTGAATATCTTTTTTACATTCACCTAGAAGTCCAATGCGCTATCCATTGCGCCACAGAGCCAATACGCTCTGATTAGGTGCAGAGAGATTCTGAAATGAAATAATGTTGATCAGCTTTATAAAGTCCATTTGATACTATAACCATGGATTTATTTTGAATATTGAATTGGGGAAATTATATTCACCGTCTCAAGTTACATGATACCTTAGGTAAGTCTACGTACGACTTAAGTTTAGTCAAATGGCACATGATATATGAGGCAGATGTGCATTTCACAACTCCATGAAAGACGTTTTTGCAATTTTAGTAATGGAATATCTTATTCGTAATGCAGGGGAACACAAAAAGAGCATCCAATTAGAGTAATTTTTCTTTAAAGGAAACAACTGCCTGAACAGGGACTTGAACCCTGGACCCTCAGATTAAAAGTCTGATGCTCTACCGACTGAGCTATCCAGGCTCTGCTATACTCTGTCTTAAAATCAGCTAAACAAATGTGGACGTACATTGACCTACACTCTATGTATTAATATGGTTACATATATTAGCAATCAAATTTGTAGAGTTTAATAACAAATTGATGTTTTAACCCCTTCCATGCTCATGACGAGCTCAGCTCGTCGTGCAGTACACTTGTCGTGTGCTTATGACGAGCTGAGCTCGTCATGAACAATGGATTTACAGATCATTCAGCACAGGAGGAAAATCTCCTGTAGCATTGAAGGTGTTAAGCATTTGAAATTTCAGCAGCACACGTAATCCATTTTAAATCCTGAAATTTGTACTATCTCATTTCGGCTGACTTAGAAATCATGTGTCTAAAATGACATTGTGAAATCAATTTAGTGCCAAATACTATTACTACCTACTAAATTACATTTTCAGCAGTATCTTTGGGAATTTCCTCTTGGGCATAGATTATGCAATGTTTTCAAAGCAAACAGTCTCTGTTTAAGTAGACTTTCTTTCACTGCCATTTTGGTAAATGTTTCTGGTGATGCAGACGCAGGCATTGCTTGTTACTGTTTCAATTAGTTATAAAATAAGAGGAGGGATACAATTGACCCAGCTGGTGTTTGAACACAAAGCCTTTGAATGCTTTTGCTACATTCGTCTAGGACTCCAAGCCGCTATCCATTGCACTAGAGATCCGACCTGATTCAACACGGTGATCAGAGATTCACAAATAAAAAGATGACCTATCAGCTGTTGACCAACTTTATCAAGTTAATCGGACACTACCTTACATTTTGAACATTGAATTGGGTAAAAGATAATCAACATGTCAAACTACATGATACAGTTTGGGTAAGTCTTCTTAACCCTTGTCAAATAATGTAGAAGACAGATGGGTATGTAATGACTTGATTAAGACTTTTTTGAAACATCTCTAATAGGACTCCCCATTCATTGGATCCTGAAAAGAGTATGCAATTGATATACCTTTTCTTTAACCAAGCCGCCTGAACAGGGACTTGAACCCTGGGCCCTCAGATTAAAAGTCTGATGCTCTCCCGGCTGAGCTATCCAGGCTCGGAGAGTTCGCTCCACAAAATGACCTTATCAACATTTGGAAGTGTCCCAACTATCACTACGTTTCTTAAGATGGTTGCCGGTATTAAGTACTGAATACGCGGAATATAATAATGAATTGGAACTTCAAGCATTTGAAATCTCTTCAGTAAATTTAACCTTATTGTAAGTCCTGAAATTGCTACTATCTCATTTTTTTTGCTGACTTAGAAGTCATATGTTTTTATTGACATTGTAAAATTAAGGAAGGGCCCAAAATCTTACTTCTGAGTAAATTACATTTTCATAAGTACAGCTGCCAATTTCCTCTTCTGCAAAGATTGCGTAATTTGAATAGTATCTATTTAAAATAGACTTCCTTTCACTGCCCTTTTTGGTGAAGCAGAAGCATGCATGCACTGTTTATTACTCTTTTAAACAGTTAGGAAATAAATAGGGATAAAACTGACTCTGGTGGAATTCGAACCCACAACCTTTGAATATCTTTTTTACATTCACCTAGAAGTCCAATGCGCTATCCATTGCGCCACAGAGCCAATACACTCTGATTAGGTGCAGAGAGATTCTGAAATGAAATAATGTTGATCAGCTTTATAAAGTCCATTTGATACTATAACCATGGATTTATTTTGAATATTGAATTGGGGAAATTATATTCACCGTCTCAAGTTACATGATACCTTAGGTAAGTCTACGTACGACTTAAGTTTAGTCAAATGGCACATGATATATGAGGCAGATGTGCATTTCACAACTCCATGAAAGACGTTTTTGCAATTTTAGTAATGGAATATCTTATTCGTCATGCAGGG
The DNA here is from genome assembly GCF_964261635.1 of Lissotriton helveticus. Taxonomy (NCBI): domain Eukaryota; kingdom Metazoa; phylum Chordata; class Amphibia; order Caudata; family Salamandridae; genus Lissotriton; species Lissotriton helveticus. The sequence continues at coordinate 216,805,238 of NC_136057.1, read as the reverse complement.
GAACACAAAAAGAGCATCCAATTAGAGTAATTTTTCTTTAAAGGAAGCAACTGCCTGAACAGGGACTTGAACCCTGGACCCTCAGATTAAAAGTCTGATGCTCTACCGACTGAGCTATCCAGGCTCTGCTATACTCTGTCTTAAAATCAGCTAAACAAATGTGGACGTACATTGACCTACACTCTATGTATTAATATGGTTACATATATTAGCAATCAAATTTGTAGAGTTTAATAACAAATTGATGTTTTAACCCCTTCCATGCTCATGACGAGCTCAGCTCGTCGTGCAGTACACTTGTCGTGTGCTTATGACGAGCTGAGCTCGTCATGAACAATGGATTTACAGATCATTCAGCACAGGAGGAAAATCTCCTGTAGCATTGAAGGTGTTAAGCATTTGAAATTTCAACAGCACACGTAATCCATTTTAAATCCTGAAATTTGTACTATCTCATTTCGGCTGACTTAGAAATCATGTGTCTAAAATGACATTGTGAAATCAATTTAGTGCCAAATACTATTACTACCTACTAAATTACATTTTCAGCAGTATCTTTGGGAATTTCCTCTTGGGCATAGATTATGCAATGTTTTCAAAGCAAACAGTCTCTGTTTAAGTAGACTTTCTTTCACTGCCATTTTGGTAAATGTTTCTGGTGATGCAGACGCAGGCATTGCTTGTTACTGTTTCAATTAGTTATAAAATAAGAGGAGGGATACAATTGACCCAGCTGGTGTTTGAACACAAAGCCTTTGAATGCTTTTGCTACATTCGTCTAGGACTCCAAGCCGCTATCCATTGCACTAGAGATTCGACCTGATTCAACACGGTGATCAGAGATTCACAGATAAAAAGATGACCTATCAGCTGTTGACCAACTTTATCAAGTTAATCGGACACTACCTTATATTTTGAACATTGAATTGGGTAAAAGATAATCAACATGTCAAACTACATGATACAGTTTGGGTAAGTCTTCTTAACCCTTGTCAAAGAATGTAGAAGACAGATGGGTATGTAATGACTTGATTAAGACTTTTTTGAAACATCTCTAATAGGACTCCCCATTCATTGGATCCTGAAAAGAGTATGCAATTGATATACCTTTTCTTTAACCAAGCCGCCTGAACAGGGACTTGAACCCTGGGCCCTCAGATTAAAAGTCTGATGCTCTCCCGGCTGAGCTATCCAGGCTCGGAGAGGTCGCTCCACAAAATGACCTTATCAACATTTGGAAGTGTCCCAACTATCACTACGTTTCTTAAGATGGTTGCCGGTATTAAGTACTGAATACGCGGAATATAATAATGAATTGGTACTTCAAGCATTTGAAATCTCTTCAGTAAATTTAACCTTATTGTAAGTCCTGAAATTGCTACTATCTCATTTTTTTTGCTGACTTAGAAGTCATATGTTTTTATTGACATTGTAAAATTAAGGAAGGGCCCAAAATCTTACTTCTGAGTAAATTACATTTTCATAAGTACAGCTGCCAATTTCCTCTTCTGCAAAGATTGCGTAATTTGAATAGTATCTATTTAAAATAGACTTCCTTTCACTGCCCTTTTTGGTGAAGCAGAAGCATGCATGCACTGTTTATTACTCTTTTAAACAGTTATGAAATAAATAGGGATAAAACTGACTCTGGTGGGATTCGAACCCACAACCTTTGAATATCTTTTTTACATTCACCTAGATGTCCAATGCGCTATCCATTGCACCACAGAGCCAATACGCTCTGATTAGGTGCAGAGATATTCTGAAATGAAATAATGTTGATCAGCTTTATAAAGTTCATTTGATACTATAACCATGGATTTATTTTGAATATTGAATTGGGGAAATTATATTCACCGTCTCAAGTTACATGATACCTTAGGTAAGTCTACGTACGACTTAAGTTTAGTCAAATGGCACATGATATATGAGGCAGATGTGCATTTCACAACTCCATGAAAGACGTTTTTGCAATTTTAGTAATGGAATATCTTATTCGTCATGCAGGGGAACACAAAAAGAGCATCCAATTAGAGTAATTTTTCTTTAAAGGAAGCAACCGCCTGAACAGGGACTTGAACCCTGGACCCTCAGATTAATAGTCTGATGCTCTACCGACTGAGCTATCCAGGCTCTGCTAAACTCTGTCTTAAAATCAGCTAAACAAATGTGGACGTACACTGACCTACACTCTATGTATTAATATGGTTCCATATATTAGCAATCAAATTTGTAGAGTTTAATAACAAATTGATGTTTTAACCCCTTCCATGCTCATGACGAGCTCAGCTCGTCGTGCAGTACACTTGTCGTGTGCTTATGACGAGCTGAGCTCGTCATGAACAATGGATTTACAGATCATTCAGCACAGGAGGAAAATCTCCTGTAGCATTGAAGGTGTTAAGCATTTGAAATTTCAGCAGCACACGTAATCCATTTTAAATCCTGAAATTTGTACTATCTCATTTCGGCTGACTTAGAAATCATGTGTCTAAAATGACATTGTGAAATCAATAAAGTGCCAAATACTATTACTACCTACTAAATTACATTTTCAGCAGTATCTTTGGGAATTTCCTCTTGGGCATGGATTATGCAATGTTTTCAAAGCAAACAGTCTCTGTTTAAGTAGACTTTCTTTCACTGCCATTTTGGTAAATGTTTCTGGTGATGCAGACGCAGGCATTGCTTGTTACTGTTTCAATTAGTTATAAAATAAGAGGAGGGATACAATTGACCCAGCTGGTGTTTGAACACAAAGCCTTTGAATGCTTTTGCTACATTCGTCTAGGACTCCAAGCCGCTATCCATTGCACTAGAGATCCGACCTGATTCAACACGGTGATCAGAGATTCACAAATAAAAAGATGACCTATCAGCTGTTGACCAACTTTATCAAGTTAATCGGACACTACCTTATATTTTGAACATTGAATTGGGTAAAAGATAATCAACATGTCAAACTACATGATACAGTTTGGGTAAGTCTTCTTAACCCTTGTCAAAGAATGTAGAAGACAGATGGGTATGTAATGACTTGATTAAGACTTTTTTGAAACATCTCTAATAGGACTCCCCATTCATTGGATCCTGAAAAGAGTATGCAATTGATATACCTTTTCTTTAACCAAGCCGCCTGAACAGGGACTTGAACCCTGGGCCCTCAGATTAAAAGTCTGATGCTCTCCCGGCTGAGCTATCCAGGCTCGGAGAGGTCGCTCCACAAAATGACCTTATCAACATTTGGAAGTGTCCCAACTATCACTACGTTTCTTAAGATGGTTGCCGGTATTAAGTACTGAATACGTGGAATATAATAATGAATTGGTACTTCAAGCATTTGAAATCTCTTCAGTAAATTTAACCTAATTGTAAGTCCTGAAATTGCTACTATCTCATTTTTTTTGCTGACTTAGAAGTCATATGTTTTTATTGACATTGTAAAATTAAGGAAGGGCCCAAAATCTTACTTCTGAGTAAATTACATTTTCATAAGTACAGCTGCCAATTTCCTCTTCTGCAAAGATTGCGTAATTTGAATAGTATCTATTTAAAATAGACTTCCTTTCACTGCCCTTTTTGGTGAAGCAGAAGCATGCATGCACTGTTTATTACTCTTTTAAACAGTTATGAAATAAATAGGGATAAAACTGACTCTGGTGGGATTCGAACCCACAACCTTTGAATATCTTTTTTACATTCACCTAGAAGTCCAATGCGCTATCCATTGCACCACAGAGCCAATACGCTCTGATTAGGTGCAGAGATATTCTGAAATGAAATAATGTTGATCAGCTTTATAAAGTTCATTTGATACTATAACCATGGATTTATTTTGAATATTGAATTGGGGAAATTATATTCACCGTCTCAAGTTACATGATACCTTAGGTAAGTCTACGTACGACTTAAGTTTAGTCAAATGGCACATGATATATGAGGCAGATGTGCATTTCACAACTCCATGAAAGACGTTTTTGCAATTTTAGTAATGGAATATCTTATTCGTCATGCAGGGGAACACAAAAAGAGCATCCAATTAGAGTAATTTTTCTTTAAAGGAAGCAACCGCCTGAACAGGGACTTGAACCCTTGACCCTCAGATTAAAAGTCTGATGCTCTACCGACTGAGCTATCCAGGCTCTGCTAAACTCTGTCTTAAAATCAGCTAAACAAATGTGGACGTACACTGACCTACACTCTATGTATTAATATGGTTCCATATATTAGCAATCAAATCTGTAGAGTTTAATAACAAATTGATGTTTTAACCCCTTCCATGCTCATGACGAGCTCAGCTCGTCGTGCAGTACACTTGTCGTGTGCTTATGACGAGCTGAGCTCGTCATGAACAATGGATTTACAGATCATTCAGCACAGGAGGAAAATCTCCTGTAGCATTGAAGGTGTTAAGCATTTGAAATTTCAGCAGCACACGTAATCCATTTTAAATCCTGAAATTTGTACTATCTCATTTCGGCTGACTTAGAAATCATGTGTCTAAAATGACATTGTGAAATCAATAAAGTGCCAAATACTATTACTACCTACTAAATTACATTTTCAGCAGTATCTTTGGGAATTTCCTCTTGGGCATAGATTATGCAATGTTTTCAAAGCAAACAGTCTCTGTTTAAGTAGACTTTCTTTCACTGCCATGTTGGTAAATGTTTCTGGTGATGCAGACGCAGGCATTGCTTGTTACTGTTTCAATTAGTTATAAAATAGGAGGAGGGATAAAATTGACCCAGCTGGTGTTTGAACACAAAGCCTTTGAATGCTTTTGCTACATTCGTCTAGGACTCCAAGCCGCTATCCATTGCACTAGAGATCCGACCTGATTCAACACGGTGATCAGAGATTCACAAATAAAAAGATGACCTATCAGCTGTTGACCAACTTTATCAAGTTAATCGGACACTACCTTACATTTTGAACATTGAATTGGGTAAAAGATAATCAACATGTCAAACTACATGATACAGTTTGGGTAAGTCTTCTTAACCCTTGTCAAAGAATGTAGAAGACAGATGGGTATGTAATGACTTGATTAAGACTTTTTTGAAACATCTCTAATAGGACTCCCCATTCATTGGATCCTGAAAAGAGTATGCAATTGATATACCTTTTCTTTAACCAAGCCGCCTGAACAGGGACTTGAACCCTGGGCCCTCAGATTAAAAGTCTGATGCTCTCCCGGCTGAGCTATCCAGGCTCGGAGAGGTCGCTCCACAAAATGACCTTATCAACATTTGGAAGTGTCCCAACTATCACTACGTTTCTTAAGTTGGTTGCCGGTATTAAGTACTGAATACGCGGAATATAATAATGAATTGGTACTTCAAGCATTTGAAATCTCTTCAGTAAATTTAACCTTATTGTAAGTCCTTAATTTGCTACTATCTCATTTTTTTTGCTGACTTAGAAGTCATATGTTTTTATTGACATTGTAAAATTAAGGAAGGGCCCAAAATCTTACTTCTGAGTAAATTACATTTTCATAAGTACAGCTGCCAATTTCCTCTTCTGCAAAGATTGCGTAATTTGAATAGTATCTATTTAAAATAGACTTCCTTTCACTGCCCTTTTTGGTGAAGCAGAAGCATGCATGCACTGTTTATTACTCTTTTAAACAGTTATGAAATAAATAGGGATAAAACTGACTCTGGTGGGATTTGAACCCACAACCTTTGAATATCTTTTTTACATTCACCTAGAAGTCCAATGCGCTATCCATTGCGCCACAGAGCCAATACGCTCTGATTAGGTGCAGAGATATTCTGAAATGAAATAATGTTGATCAGCTTTATAAAGTTCATTTGATACTATAACCATGGATTTATTTTGAATATTGAATTGGGGAAATCATATTCACCGTTTCAAGTTACATGATACCTTAGGTAAGTCTACGTACGACTTAAGTTTAGTCAAATGGCACATGATATATGAGGCAGATGTGCATTTCACAACTCCATGAAAGACGTTTTTGCAATTTTAGTAATGGAATATCTTATTCGTCATGCAGGGGAACACAAAAAGAGCATCCAATTAGAGTAATTTTTCTTTAAAGGAAGCAACCGCCTGAACAGGGACTTGAACCCTGGACCCTCAGATTAAAAGTCTGATGCTCTACCGACTGAGCTATCCAGGTTCTGCTATACTCTGTCTTAAAATCAGCTAAACAAATGTGGACGTACATTGACCTACACTCTATGTATTAATATGGTTCCATATATTAGCAATCAAATTTGTAGAGTTTAATAACAAATTGATGTTTTAACCCCTTCCATGCTCATGACGAGCTCAGCTCGTCGTGCAGTACACTTGTCGTGTGCTTATGACGAGCTGAGCTCGTCATGAACAATGGATTTACAGATCATTCAGCACAGGAGGAAAATCTCCTGTAGCATTGAAGGTGTTAAGCATTTGAAATTTCAGCAGCACACGTAATCCATTTTAAATCCTGAAATTTGTACTATCTCATTTCGGCTGACTTAGAAATCATGTGTCTAAAATGACATTGTGAAATCAATAAAGTGCCAAATACTATTACTACCTACTAAATTACATTTTCAGCAGTATCTTTGGGAATTTCCTCTTGGGCATAGATTATGCAATGTTTTCAAAGCAAACAGTCTCTGTTTAAGTAGACTTTCTTTCACTGCCATGTTGGTAAATGTTTCTGGTGATGCAGACGCAGGCATTGCTTGTTACTGTTTCAATTAGTTATAAAATAGGAGGAGGGATAAAATTGACCCAGCTGGTGTTTGAACACAAAGCCTTTGAATGCTTTTGCTACATTCGTCTAGGACTCCAAGCCGCTATCCATTGCACTAGAGATCCGACCTGATTCAACACGGTGATCAGAGATTCACAAATAAAAAGATGACCTATCAGCTGTTGACCAACTTTATCAAGTTAATCGGACACTACCTTACATTTTGAACATTGAATTGGGTAAAAGATAATCAACATGTCAAACTACATGATACAGTTTGGGTAAGTCTTCTTAACCCTTGTCAAAGAATGTAGAAGACAGATGGGTATGTAATGACTTGATTAAGACTTTTTTGAAACATCTCTAATAGGACTCCCCATTCATTGGATCCTGAAAAGAGTATGCAATTGATATACCTTTTCTTTAACCAAGCCGCCTGAACAGGGACTTGAACCCTGGGCCCTCAGATTAAAAGTCTGATGCTCTCCCGGCTGAGCTATCCAGGCTCGGAGAGGTCGCTCCACAAAATGACCTTATCAACATTTGGAAGTGTCCCAACTATCACTACGTTTCTTAAGTTGGTTGCCGGTATTAAGTACTGAATACGCGGAATATAATAATGAATTGGTACTTCAAGCATTTGAAATCTCTTCAGTAAATTTAACCTTATTGTAAGTCCTTAATTTGCTACTATCTCATTTTTTTTGCTGACTTAGAAGTCATATGTTTTTATTGACATTGTAAAATTAAGGAAGGGCCCAAAATCTTACTTCTGAGTAAATTACATTTTCATAAGTACAGCTGCCAATTTCCTCTTCTGCAAAGATTGCGTAATTTGAATAGTATCTATTTAAAATAGACTTCCTTTCACTGCCCTTTTTGGTGAAGCAGAAGCATGCATGCGCTGTTTATTACTCTTTTAAACAGTTATGAAATAAATAGGGATAAAACTGACTCTGGTGGGATTCGAACCCACAACCTTTGAATATCTTTTTTACATTCACCTAGAAGTCCAATGCGCTATCCATTGCGCCACAGAGCCAATACGCTCTGATTAGGTGCAGAGATATTCTGAAATGAAATAATGTTGATCAGCTTTATAAAGTTCATTTGATACTATAACCATGGATTTATTTTGAATATTGAATTGGGGAAATCATATTCACCGTTTCAAGTTACATGATACCTTAGGTAAGTCTACGTACGACTTAAGTTTAGTCAAATGGCACATGATATATGAGGCAGATGTGCATTTCACAACTCCATGAAAGACGTTTTTGCAATTTTAGTAATGGAATATCTTATTCGTCATGCAGGGGAACACAAAAAGAGCATCCAATTAGAGTAATTTTTCTTTAAAGGAAGCAACCGCCTGAACAGGGACTTGAACCCTGGACCCTCAGATTAAAAGTCTGATGCTCTACCGACTGAGCTATCCAGGCTCTGCTATACTCTGTCTTAAAATCAGCTAAACAAATGTGGACGTACATTGACCTACACTCTATGTATTAATATGGTTACATATATTAGCAATCAAATTTGTAGAGTTTAATAACAAATTGATGTTTTAACCCCTTCCATGCTCATGACGAGCTCAGCTCGTCGTGCAGTACACTTGTCGTGTGCTTATGACGAGCTGAGCTCGTCATGAACAATGGATTTACAGATCATTCAGCACAGGAGGAAAATCTCCTGTAGCATTGAAGGTGTTAAGCATTTGAAATTTCAGCAGCACACGTAATCCATTTTAAATCCTGAAATTTGTACTATCTCATTTCGGCTGACTTAGAAATCATGTGTCTAAAATGACATTGTGAAATCAATAAAGTGCCAAATACTATTACTACCTACTAAATGACATTTTCAGCAGTATCTTTGGGAATTTCCTCTTGGGCATAGATTATGCAATGTTTTCAAAGCAAACAGTCTCTGTTTAAGTAGACTTTCTTTCACTGCCATGTTGGTAAATGTTTCTGGTGATGCAGACGCAGGCATTGCTTGTTACTGTTTCAATTAGTTATAAAATAGGAGGAGGGATAAAATTGACCCAGCTGGTGTTTGAACACAAAGCCTTTGAATGCTTTTGCTACATTCGTCTAGGACTCCAAGCCGCTATCCATTGCACTAGAGATCCGACCTGATTCAACACGGTGATCAGAGATTCACAAATAAAAAGATGACCTATCAGCTGTTGACCAACTTTATCAAGTTAATCGGACACTACCTTACATTTTGAACATTGAATTGGGTAAAAGATAATCAACATGTCAAACTACATGATACAGTTTGGGTAAGACTTCTTAACCCTTGTCAAAGAATGTAGAAGACAGATGGGTATGTAATGACTTGATTAAGACTTTTTTGAAACATCTCTAATAGGACTCCCCATTCATTGGATCCTGAAAAGAGTATGCAATTGATATACCTTTTCTTTAACCAAGCCGCCTGAACAGGGACTTGAACCCTGGGCCCTCAGATTAAAAGTCTGATGCTCTCCCGGCTGAGCTATCCAGGCTCGGAGAGGTCGCTCCACAAAATGACCTTATCAACATTTGGAAGTGTCCCAACTATCACTACGTTTCTTAAGATGGTTGCCGGTATTAAGTACTGAATACGCGGAATATAATAATGAATTGGTACTTCAAGCATTTGAAATCTCTTCAGTAAATTTAACCTTATTGTAAGTCCTGAAATTGCTACTATCTCATTTTTTTTGCTGACTTAGAAGTCATATGTTTTTATTGACATTGTAAAATTAAGGAAGGGCCCAAAATCTTACTTCTGAGTAAATTACATTTTCATAAGTACAGCTGCCAATTTCCTCTTCTGCAAAGATTGCGTAATTTGAATAGTATCTATTTAAAATAGACTTCCTTTCACTGCCCTTTTTGGTGAAGCAGAAGCATGCATGCACTGTTTATTACTCTTTTAAACAGTTATGAAATAAATAGGGATAAAACTGACTCTGGTGGGATTCGAACCCACAACCTTTGAATATCTTTTTTACATTCACCTAGAAGTCCAATGCGCTATCCATTGCGCCACAGAGCCAATACGCTCTGATTAGGTGCAGAGATATTCTGAAATGAAATAATGTTGATCAGCTTTATAAAGTTCATTTGATACTATAACCATGGATTTATTTTGAATATTGAATTGGGGAAATCATATTCACCGTTTCAAGTTACATGATACCTTAGGTAAGTCTACGTACGACTTAAGTTTAGTCAAATGGCACATGATATATGAGGCAGATGTGCATTTCACAACTCCATGAAAGACGTTTTTGCAATTTTAGTAATGGAATATCTTATTCGTCATGCAGGGGAACACAAAAAGAGCATCCAATTAGAGTAATTTTTCTTTCAAGGAAGTAACCGCCTGAACAGGGACTTGAACCCTGGACCCTCAGATTAAAAGTCTGATGCTCTACCGACTGAGCTATCCAGGCTCTGCTATACTCTGTCTTAAAATCAGCTAAACAAATGTGGACGTACATTGACCTACACTCTATGTATTAATATGGTTACATATATTAGCAATCAAATTTGTAGAGTTTAATAACAAATTGATGTTTTAACCCCTTCCATGCTCATGACGAGCTCAGCTCGTCGTGCAGTACACTTGTCGTGTGCTTATGACGAGCTGAGCTCGTCATGAACAATGGATTTACAGATCATTCAGCACAGGAGGAAAATCTCCTGTAGCCTTGAAGGTGTTAAGCATTTGAAATTTCAGCAGCACACGTAATCCATTTTAAATCCTGAAATTTGTACTATCTCATTTCGGCTGACTTAGAAATCATGTGTCTAAAATGACATTGTGAAATCAATAAAGTGCCAAATACTATTACTACCTACTAAATTACATTTTCAGCAGTATCTTTGGGAATTTCCTCTTGGGCATAGATTATGCAATGTTTTCAAAGCAAACAGTCTCTGTTTAAGTAGACTTTCTTTCACTGCCATGTTGGTAAATGTTTCTGGTGATGCAGACGCAGGCATTGCTTGTTACTGTTTCAATTAGTTATAAAATAGGAGGAGGGATAAAATTGACCCAGCTGGTGTTTGAACACAAAGCCTTTGAATGCTTTTGCTACATTCGTCTAGGACTCCAAGCCGCTATCCATTGCACTAGAGATCCGACCTGATTCAACACGGTGATCAGAGATTCACAAATAAAAAGATGACCTATCAGCTGTTGACCAACTTTATCAAGTTAATCGGACACTACCTTACATTTTGAACATTGAATTGGGTAAAAGATAATCAACATGTCAAACTACATGATACAGTTTGGGTAAGTCTTCTTAACCCTTGTCAAAGAATGTAGAAGACAGATGGGTATGTAATGACTTGATTAAGACTTTTTTGAAACATCTCTAATAGGACTCCCCATTCATTGGATCCTGAAAAGAGTATGCAATTGATATACCTTTTCTTTAACCAAGCCGCCTGAACAGGGACTTGAACCCTGGGCCCTCAGATTAAAAGTCTGATGCTCTCCCGGCTGAGCTATCCAGGCTCGGAGAGGTCGCTCCACAAAATGACCTTATCAACATTTGGAAGTGTCCCAACTATCACTACGTTTCTTAAGTTGGTTGCCGGTATTAAGTACTGAATACGCGGAATATAATAATGAATTGGTACTTCAAGCATTTGAAATCTCTTCAGTAAATTTAACCTTATTGTAAGTCCTTAATTTGCTACTATCTCATTTTTTTTGCTGACTTAGAAGTCATATGTTTTTATTGACATTGTAAAATTAAGGAAGGGCCCAAAATCTTACTTCTGAGTAAATTACATTTTCATAAGTACAGCTGCCAATTTCCTCTTCTGCAAAGATTGCGTAATTTGAATAGTATCTATTTAAAATAGACTTCCTTTCACTGCCCTTTTTGGTGAAGCAGAAGCATGCATGCACTGTTTATTACTCTTTTAAACAGTTATGAAATAAATAGGGATAAAACTGACTCTGGTGGGATTTGAACCCACAACCTTTGAATATCTTTTTTACATTCACCTAGAAGTCCAATGCGCTATCCATTGCGCCACAGAGCCAATACGCTCTGATTAGGTGCAGAGATATTCTGAAATGAAATAATGTTGATCAGCTTTATAAAGTTCATTTGATACTATAACCATGGATTTATTTTGAATATTGAATTGGGGAAATCATATTCACCGTTTCAAGTTACATGATACCTTAGGTAAGTCTACGTACGACTTAAGTTTAGTCAAATGGCACATGATATATGAGGCAGATGTGCATTTCACAACTCCATGAAAGACGTTTTTGCAATTTTAGTAATGGAATATCTTATTCGTCATGCAGGGGAACACAAAAAGAGCATCCAATTAGAGTAATTTTTCTTTCAAGGAAGCAACCGCCTGAACAGGGACTTGAACCCTGGACCCTCAGATTAAAAGTCTGATGCTCTACCGACTGAGCTATCCAGGCTCTGCTATACTCTGTCTTAAAATCAGCTAAACAAATGTGGACGTACATTGACCTACACTCTATGTATTAATATGGTTACATATATTAGCAATCAAATTTGTAGAGTTTAATAACAAATTGATGTTTTAACCCCTTCCATGCTCATGACGAGCTCAGCTCGTCGTGCAGTACACTTGTCGTGTGCTTATGACGAGCTGAGCTCGTCATGAACAATGGATTTACAGATCATTCAGCACAGGAGGAAAATCTCCTGTAGCATTGAAGGTGTTAAGCATTTGAAATTTCAGCAGCACACGTAATCCATTTTAAATCCTGAAATTTGTACTATCTCATTTCGGCTGACTTAGAAATCATGTGTCTAAAATGACATTGTGAAATCAATAAAGTGCCAAATACTATTACTACCTACTAAATGACATTTTCAGCAGTATCTTTGGGAATTTCCTCTTGGGCATAGATTATGCAATGTTTTCAAAGCAAACAGTCTCTGTTTAAGTAGACTTTCTTTCACTGCCATGTTGGTAAATGTTTCTGGTGATGCAGACGCAGGCATTGCTTGTTACTGTTTCAATTAGTTATAAAATAGGAGGAGGGATAAAATTGACCCAGCTGGTGTTTGAACACAAAGCCTTTGAATGCTTTTGCTACATTCGTCTAGGACTCCAAGCCGCTATCCATTGCACTAGAGATCCGACCTGATTCAACACGGTGATCAGAGATTCACAAATAAAAAGATGACCTATCAGCTGTTGACCAACTTTATCAAGTTAATCGGACACTACCTTACATTTTGAACATTGAATTGGGTAAAAGATAATCAACATGTCAAACTACATGATACAGTTTGGGTAAGACTTCTTAACCCTTGTCAAAGAATGTAGAAGACAGATGGGTATGTAATGACTTGATTAAGACTTTTTTGAAACATCTCTAATAGGACTCCCCATTCATTGGATCCTGAAAAGAGTATGCAATTGATATACCTTTTCTTTAACCAAACCGCCTGAACAGGGACTTGAACCCTGGGCCCTCAGATTAAAAGTCTGATGCTCTCCCGGCTGAGCTATCCAGGCTCGGAGAGGTCGCTCCACAAAATGACCTTATCAACATTTGGAAGTGTCCCAACTATCACTACGTTTCTTAAGATGGTTGCCGGTATTAAGTACTGAATACGCGGAATATAATAATGAATTGGTACTTCAAGCATTTGAAATCTCTTCAGTAAATTTAACCTTATTGTAAGTCCTGAAATTGCTACTATCTCATTTTTTTTGCTGACTTAGAAGTCATATGTTTTTATTGACATTGTAAAATTAAGGAAGGGCCCAAAATCTTACTTCTGAGTAAATTACATTTTCATAAGTACAGCTGCCAATTTCCTCTTCTGCAAAGATTGCGTAATTTGAATAGTATCTATTTAAAATAGACTTCCTTTCACTGCCCTTTTTGGTGAAGCAGAAGCATGCATGCACTGTTTATTACTCTTTTAAACAGTTATGAAATAAATAGGGATAAAACTGACTCTGGTGGGATTTGAACCCACAACCTTTGAATATCTTTTTTACATTCACCTAGAAGTCCAATGCGCTATCCATTGCGCCACAGAGCCAATACGCTCTGATTAGGTGCAGAGATATTCTGAAATGAAATAATGTTGATCAGCTTTATAAAGTTCATTTGATACTATAACCATGGATTTATTTTGAATATTGAATTGGGGAAATCATATTCAACGTTTCAAGTTACATGATACCTTAGGTAAGTCTACGTACGACTTAAGTTTAGTCAAATGGCACATGATATATGAGGCAGATGTGCATTTCACAACTCCATGAAAGACGTTTTTGCAATTTTAGTAATGGAATATCTTATTCGTCATGCAGGGGAACACAAAAAGAGCATCCAATTAGAGTAATTTTTCTTTCAAGGAAGCAACCGCCTGAACAGGGACTTGAACCCTGGACCCTCAGATTAAAAGTCTGATGCTCTACCGACTGAGCTATCCAGGCTCTGCTATACTCTGTCTTAAAATCAGCTAAACAAATGTGGACGTACATTGACCTACACTCTATGTATTAATATGGTTACATATATTAGCAATCAAATTTGTAGAGTTTAATAACAAATTGATGTTTTAACCCCTTCCATGCTCATGACGAGCTCAGCTCGTCGTGCAGTACACTTGTCGTGTGCTTATGACGAGCTGAGCTCGTCATGAACAATGGATTTACAGATCATTCAGCACAGGAGGAAAATCTCCTGTAGCATTGAAGGTGTTAAGCATTTGAAATTTCAGCAGCACACGTAATCCATTTTAAATCCTGAAATTTGTACTATCTCATTTCGGCTGACTTAGAAATCATGTGTCTAAAATGACATTGTGAAATCAATAAAGTGCCAAATACTATTACTACCTACTAAATGACATTTTCAGCAGTATCTTTGGGAATTTCCTCTTGGGCATAGATTATGCAATGTTTTCAAAGCAAACAGTCTCTGTTTAAGTAGACTTTCTTTCACTGCCATGTTGGTAAATGTTTCTGGTGATGCAGACGCAGGCATTGCTTGTTACTGTTTCAATTAGTTATAAAATAGGAGGAGGGATAAAATTGACCCAGCTGGTGTTTGAACACAAAGCCTTTGAATGCTTTTGCTACATTCGTCTAGGACTCCAAGCCGCTATCCATTGCACTAGAGATCCGACCTGATTCAACACGGTGATCAGAGAATCACAAATAAAAAGATGACCTATCAGCTGTTGACCAACTTTATCAAGTTAATCGGACACTACCTTACATTTTGAACATTGAATTGGGTAAAAGATAATCAACATGTCAAACTACATGATACAGTTTGGGTAAGTCTTCTTAACCCTTGTCAAAGAATGTAGAAGACAGATGGGTATGTAATGACTTGATTAAGACTTTTTTGAAACATCTCTAATAGGACTCCCCATTCATTGGATCCTGAAAAGAGTATGCAATTGATATACCTTTTCTTTAACCAAGCCGCCTGAACAGGGACTTGAACCCTGGGCCCTCAGATTAAAAGTCTGATGCTCTCCCGGCTGAGCTATCCAGGCTCGGAGAGGTCGCTCCACAAAATGACCTTATCAACATTTGGAAGTGTCCCAACTATCACTACGTTTCTTAAGATGGTTGCCGGTATTAAGTACTGAATACGCGGAATATAATAATGAATTGGTACTTCAAGCATTTGAAATCTCTTCAGTAAATTTAACCTTATTGTAAGTCCTTAATTTGCTACTATCTCATTTTTTTTGCTGACTTAGAAGTCATATGTTTTTATTGACATTGTAAAATTAAGGAAGGGCCCAAAATCTTACTTCTGAGTAAATTACATTTTCATAAGTACAGCTGCCAATTTCCTCTTCTGCAAAGATTGCGTAATTTGAATAGTATCTATTTAAAATAGACTTCCTTTCACTGCCCTTTTTGGTGAAGCAGAAGCATGCATGCACTGTTTATTACTCTTTTAAACAGTTATGAAATAAATAGGGATAAAACTGACTCTGGTGGGATTCGAACCCACAACCTTTGAATATCTTTTTTACATTCACCTAGAAGTCCAATGCGCTATCCATTGCGCCACAGAGCCAATACGCTCTGATTAGGTGCAGAGATATTCTGAAATGAAATAATGTTGATCAGCTTTATAAAGTTCATTTGATACTATAACCATGGATTTATTTTGAATATTGAATTGGGGAAATCATATTCACCGTTTCAAGTTACATGATACCTTAGGTAAGTCTACGTACGACTTAAGTTTAGTCAAATGGCACATGATATATGAGGCAGATGTGCATTTCACAACTCCATGAAAGACGTTTTTGCAATTTTAGTAATGGAATATCTTATTCGTCATGCAGGGGAACACAAAAAGAGCATCCAATTAGAGTAATTTTTCTTTCAAGGAAGCAACCGCCTGAACAGGGACTTGAACCCTGGACCCTCAGATTAAAAGTCTGATGCTCTACCGACTGAGCTATCCAGGCTCTGCTATACTCTGTCTTAAAATCAGCTAAACAAATGTGGACGTACATTGACCTACACTCTATGTATTAATATGGTTCCATATATTAGCAATCAAATTTGTAGAGTTTAATAACAAATTGATGTTTTAACCCCTTCCATGCTCATGACGAGCTCAGCTCGTCGTGCAGTACACTTGTCGTGTGCTTATGACGAGCTGAGCTCGTCATGAACAATGGATTTACAGATCATTCAGCACAGGAGGAAAATCTCCTGTAGCATTGAAGGTGTTAAGCATTTGAAATTTCAGCAGCACACGTAATCCATTTTAAATCCTGAAATTTGTACTATCTCATTTCGGCTGACTTAGAAATCATGTGTCTAAAATGACATTGTGAAATCAATAAAGTGCCAAATACTATTACTACCTACTAAATGACATTTTCAGCAGTATCTTTGGGAATTTCCTCTTGGGCATAGATTATGCAATGTTTTCAAAGCAAACAGTCTCTGTTTAAGTAGACTTTCTTTCACTGCCATGTTGGTAAATGTTTCTGGTGATGCAGACGCAGGCATTGCTTGTTACTGTTTCAATTAGTTATAAAATAGGAGGAGGGATAAAATTGACCCAGCTGGTGTTTGAACACAAAGCCTTTGAATGCTTTTGCTACATTCGTCTAGGACTCCAAGCCGCTATCCATTGCACTAGAGATCCGACCTGATTCAACACGGTGATCAGAGATTCACAAATAAAAAGATGACCTATCAGCTGTTGACCAACTTTATCAAGTTAATCGGACACTACCTTACATTTTGAACATTGAATTGGGTAAAAGATAATCAACATGTCAAACTACATGATACAGTTTGGGTAAGTCTTCTTAACCCTTGTCAAAGAATGTAGAAGACAGATGGGTATGTAATGACTTGATTAAGACTTTTTTGAAACATCTCTAATAGGACTCCCCATTCATTGGATCCTGAAAAGAGTATGCAATTGATATACCTTTTCTTTAACCAAGCCGCCTGAACAGGGACTTGAACCCTGGGCCCTCAGATTAAAAGTCTGATGCTCTCCCGGCTGAGCTATCCAGGCTCGGAGAGGTCGCTCCACAAAATGACCTTATCAACATTTGGAAGTGTCCCAACTATCACTACGTTTCTTAAGATGGTTGCCGGTATTAAGTACTGAATACGCGGAATATAATAATGAATTGGTACTTCAAGCATTTGAAATCTCTTCAGTAAATTTAACCTTATTGTAAGTCCTGAAATTGCTACTATCTCATTTTTTTTGCTGACTTAGAAGTCATATGTTTTTATTGACATTGTAAAATTAAGGAAGGGCCCAAAATCTTACTTCTGAGTAAATTACATTTTCATAAGTACAGCTGCCAATTTCCTCTTCTGCAAAGATTGCGTAATTTGAATAGTATCTATTTAAAATAGACTTCCTTTCACTGCCCTTTTTGGTGAAGCAGAAGCATGCATGCACTGTTTATTACTCTTTTAAACAGTTATGAAATAAATAGGGATAAAACTGACTCTGGTGGGATTCGAACCCACAACCTTTGAATATCTTTTTTACATTCACCTAGAAGTCCAATGCGCTATCCATTGCGCCACAGAGCCAATACGCTCTGATTAGGTGCAGAGATATTCTGAAATGAAATAATGTTGATCAGCTTTATAAAGTTCATTTGATACTATAACCATGGATTTATTTTGAATATTGAATTGGGGAAATCATATTCACCGTTTCAAGTTACATGATACCTTAGGTAAGTCTACGTACGACTTAAGTTTAGTCAAATGGCACATGATATATGAGGCAGATGTGCATTTCACAACTCCATGAAAGACGTTTTTGCAATTTTAGTAATGGAATATCTTATTCGTCATGCAGGGGAACACAAAAAGAGCATCCAATTAGAGTAATTTTTCTTTCAAGGAAGCAACCGCCTGAACAGGGACTTGAACCCTGGACCCTCAGATTAAAAGTCTGATGCTCTACCGACTGAGCTATCCAGGCTCTGCTATACTCTGTCTTAAAATCAGCTAAACAAATGTGGACGTACATTGACCTACACTCTATGTATTAATATGGTTACATATATTAGCAATCAAATTTGTAGAGTTTAATAACAAATTGATGTTTTAACCCCTTCCATGCTCATGACGAGCTCAGCTCGTCGTGCAGTACACTTGTCGTGTGCTTATGACGAGCTGAGCTCGTCATGAACAATGGATTTACAGATCATTCAGCACAGGAGGAAAATCTCCTGTAGCATTGAAGGTGTTAAGCATTTGAAATTTCAGCAGCACACGTAATCCATTTTAAATCCTGAAATTTGTACTATCTCATTTCGGCTGACTTAGAAATCATGTGTCTAAAATGACATTGTGAAATCAATAAAGTGCCAAATACTATTACTACCTACTAAATGACATTTTCAGCAGTATCTTTGGGAATTTCCTCTTGGGCATAGATTATGCAATGTTTTCAAAGCAAACAGTCTCTGTTTAAGTAGACTTTCTTTCACTGCCATGTTGGTAAATGTTTCTGGTGATGCAGACGCAGGCATTGCTTGTTACTGTTTCAATTAGTTATAAAATAGGAGGAGGGATAAAATTGACCCAGCTGGTGTTTGAACACAAAGCCTTTGAATGCTTTTGCTACATTCGTCTAGGACTCCAAGCCGCTATCCATTGCACTAGAGATCCGACCTGATTCAACACGGTGATCAGAGATTCACAAATAAAAAGATGACCTATCAGCTGTTGACCAACTTTATCAAGTTAATCGGACACTACCTTACATTTTGAACATTGAATTGGGTAAAAGATAATCAACATGTCAAACTACATGATACAGTTTGGGTAAGTCTTCTTAACCCTTGTCAAAGAATGTAGAAGACAGATGGGTATGTAATGACTTGATTAAGACTTTTTTGAAACATCTCTAATAGGACTCCCCATTCATTGGATCCTGAAAAGAGTATGCAATTGATATACCTTTTCTTTAACCAAGCCGCCTGAACAGGGACTTGAACCCTGGGCCCTCAGATTAAAAGTCTGATGCTCTCCCGGCTGAGCTATCCAGGCTCGGAGAGGTCGCTCCACAAAATGACCTTATCAACATTTGGAAGTGTCCCAACTATCACTACGTTTCTTAAGATGGTTGCCGGTATTAAGTACTGAATACGCGGAATATAATAATGAATTGGTACTTCAAGCATTTGAAATCTCTTCAGTAAATTTAACCTTATTGTAAGTCCTGAAATTGCTACTATCTCATTTTTTTTGCTGACTTAGAAGTCATATGTTTTTATTGACATTGTAAAATTAAGGAAGGGCCCAAAATCTTACTTCTGAGTAAATTACATTTTCATAAGTACAGCTGCCAATTTCCTCTTCTGCAAAGATTGCGTAATTTGAATAGTATCTATTTAAAATAGACTTCCTTTCACTGCCCTTTTTGGTGAAGCAGAAGCATGCATGCACTGTTTATTACTCTTTTAAACAGTTATGAAATAAATAGGGATAAAACTGACTCTGGTGGGATTCGAACCTACAACCTTTGAATATCTTTTTTACATTCACCTAGAAGTCCAATGCGCTATCCATTGCGCCACAGAGCCAATACGCTCTGATTAGGTGCAGAGATATTCTGAAATGAAATAATGTTGATCAGCTTTATAAAGTTCATTTGATACTATAACCATGGATTTATTTTGAATATTGAATTGGGGAAATCATATTCACCGTTTCAAGTTACATGATACCTTAGGTAAGTCTACGTACGACTTAAGTTTAGTCAAATGGCACATGATATATGAGGCAGATGTGCATTTCACAACTCCATGAAAGACGTTTTTGCAATTTTAGTAATGGAATATCTTATTCGTCATGCAGGGGAACACAAAAAGAGCATCCAATTAGAGTAATTTTTCTTTAAAGGAAGCAACCGCCTGAACAGGGACTTGAACCCTGGACCCTCAGATTAAAAGTCTGATGCTCTACCGACTGAGCTATCCAGGCTCTGCTATACTCTGTCTTAAAATCAGCTAAACAAATGTGGACGTACATTGACCTACACTCTATGTATTAATATGGTTACATATATTAGCAATCAAATTTGTAGAGTTTAATAACAAATTGATGTTTTAACCCCTTCCATGCTCATGACGAGCTCAGCTCGTCGTGCAGTACACTTGTCGTGTGCTTATGACGAGCTGAGCTCGTCATGAACAATGGATTTACAGATCATTCAGCACAGGAGGAAAATCTCCTGTAGCATTGAAGGTGTTAAGCATTTGAAATTTCAGCAGCACACGTAATCCATTTTAAATCCTGAAATTTGTACTATCTCATTTCGGCTGACTTAGAAATCATGTGTCTAAAATGACATTGTGAAATCAATAAAGTGCCAAATACTATTACTACCTACTAAATGACATTTTCAGCAGTATCTTTGGGAATTTCCTCTTGGGCATAGATTATGCAATGTTTTCAAAGCAAACAGTCTCTGTTTAAGTAGACTTTCTTTCACTGCCATGTTGGTAAATGTTTCTGGTGATGCAGACGCAGGCATTGCTTGTTACTGTTTCAATTAGTTATAAAATAGGAGGAGGGATAAAATTGACCCAGCTGGTGTTTGAACACAAAGCCTTTGAATGCTTTTGCTACATTCGTCTAGGACTCCAAGCCGCTATCCATTGCACTAGAGATCCGACCTGATTCAACACGGTGATCAGAGATTCACAAATAAAAAGATGACCTATCAGCTGTTGACCAACTTTATCAAGTTAATCGGACACTACCTTACATTTTGAACATTGAATTGGGTAAAAGATAATCAACATGTCAAACTACATGATACAGTTTGGGTAAGTCTTCTTAACCCTTGTCAAAGAATGTAGAAGACAGATGGGTATGTAATGACTTGATTAAGACTTTTTTGAAACATCTCTAATAGGACTCCCCATTCATTGGATCCTGAAAAGAGTATGCAATTGATATACCTTTTCTTTAACCAAGCCGCCTGAACAGGGACTTGAACCCTGGGCCCTCAGATTAAAAGTCTGATGCTCTCCCGGCTGAGCTATCCAGGCTCGGAGAGGTCGCTCCACAAAATGACCTTATCAACATTTGGAAGTGTCCCAACTATCACTACGTTTCTTAAGATGGTTGCCGGTATTAAGTACTGAATACGCGGAATATAATAATGAACTGGTACTTCAAGCATTTGAAATCTCTTCAGTAAATTTAACCTTATTGTAAGTCCTGAAATTGCTACTATCTCATTTTTTTTGCTGACTTAGAAGTCATATGTTTTTATTGACATTGTAAAATTAAGGAAGGGCCCAAAATCTTACTTCTGAGTAAATTACATTTTCATAAGTACAGCTGCCAATTTCCTCTTCTGCAAAGATTGCGTAATTTGAATAGTATCTATTTAAAATAGACTTCCTTTCACTGCCCTTTTTGGTGAAGCAGAAGCATGCATGCACTGTTTATTACTCTTTTAAACAGTTATGAAATAAATAGGGATAAAACTGACTCTGGTGGGATTCGAACCCACAACCTTTGAATATCTTTTTTACATTCACCTAGAAGTCCAATGCGCTATCCATTGCGCCACAGAGCCAATACGCTCTGATTAGGTGCAGAGATATTCTGAAATGAAATAATGTTGATCAGCTTTATAAAGTTCATTTGATACTATAACCATGGATTTATTTTGAATATTGAATTGGGGAAATCATATTCACCGTTTCAAGTTACATGATACCTTAGGTAAGTCTACGTACGACTTAAGTTTAGTCAAATGGCACATGATATATGAGGCAGATGTGCATTTCACAACTCCATGAAAGACGTTTTTGCAATTTTAGTAATGGAATATCTTATTCGTCATGCAGGGGAACACAAAAAGAGCATCCAATTAGAGTAATTTTTCTTTCAAGGAAGCAACCGCCTGAACAGGGACTTGAACCCTGGACCCTCAGATTAAAAGTCTGATGCTCTACCGACTGAGCTATCCAGGCTCTGCTATACTCTGTCTTAAAATCAGCTAAACAAATGTGGACGTACATTGACCTACACTCTATGTATTAATATGGTTACATATATTAGCAATCAAATTTGTAGAGTTTAATAACAAATTGATGTTTTAACCCCTTCCATGCTCATGACGAGCTCAGCTCGTCGTGCAGTACACTTGTCGTGTGCTTATGACGAGCTGAGCTCGTCATGAACAATGGATTTACAGATCATTCAGCACAGGAGGAAAATCTCCTGTAGCATTGAAGGTGTTAAGCATTTGAAATTTCAGCAGCACACGTAATCCATTTTAAATCCTGAAATTTGTACTATCTCATTTCGGCTGACTTAGAAATCATGTGTCTAAAATGACATTGTGAAATCAATAAAGTGCCAAATACTATTACTACCTACTAAATGACATTTTCAGCAGTATCTTTGGGAATTTCCTCTTGGGCATAGATTATGCAATGTTTTCAAAGCAAACAGTCTCTGTTTAAGTAGACTTTCTTTCACTGCCATGTTGGTAAATGTTTCTGGTGATGCAGACGCAGGCATTGCTTGTTACTGTTTCAATTAGTTATAAAATAGGAGGAGGGATAAAATTGACCCAGCTGGTGTTTGAACACAAAGCCTTTGAATGCTTTTGCTACATTCGTCTAGGACTCCAAGCCGCTATCCATTGCACTAGAGATCCGACCTGATTCAACACGGTGATCAGAGATTCACAAATAAAAAGATGACCTATCAGCTGTTGACCAACTTTATCAAGTTAATCGGACACTACCTTACATTTTGAACATTGAATTGGGTAAAAGATAATCAACATGTCAAACTACATGATACAGTTTGGGTAAGTCTTCTTAACCCTTGTCAAAGAATGTAGAAGACAGATGGGTATGTAATGACTTGATTAAGACTTTTTTGAAACATCTCTAATAGGACTCCCCATTCATTGGATCCTGAAAAGAGTATGCAATTGATATACCTTTTCTTTAACCAAGCCGCCTGAACAGGGACTTGAACCCTGGGCCCTCAGATTAAAAGTCTGATGCTCTCCCGGCTGAGCTATCCAGGCTCGGAGAGGTCGCTCCACAAAATGACCTTATCAACATTTGGAAGTGTCCCAACTATCACTACGTTTCTTAAGATGGTTGCCGGTATTAAGTACTGAATACGCGGAATATAATAATGAATTGGTACTTCAAGCATTTGAAATCTCTTCAGTAAATTTAACCTTATTGTAAGTCCTGAAATTGCTACTATCTCATTTTTTTTGCTGACTTAGAAGTCATATGTTTTTATTGACATTGTAAAATTAAGGAAGGGCCCAAAATCTTACTTCTGAGTAAATTACATTTTCATAAGTACAGCTGCCAATTTCCTCTTCTGCAAAGATTGCGTAATTTGAATAGTATCTATTTAAAATAGACTTCCTTTCACTGCCCTTTTTGGTGAAGCAGAAGCATGCATGCACTGTTTATTACTCTTTTAAACAGTTATGAAATAAATAGGGATAAAACTGACTCTGGTGGGATTCGAACCTACAACCTTTGAATATCTTTTTTACATTCACCTAGAAGTCCAATGCGCTATCCATTGCGCCACAGAGCCAATACGCTCTGATTAGGTGCAGAGATATTCTGAAATGAAATAATGTTGATCAGCTTTATAAAGTTCATTTGATACTATAACCATGGATTTATTTTGAATATTGAATTGGGGAAATCATATTCACCGTTTCAAGTTACATGATACCTTAGGTAAGTCTACGTACGACTTAAGTTTAGTCAAATGGCACATGATATATGAGGCAGATGTGCATTTCACAACTCCATGAAAGACGTTTTTGCAATTTTAGTAATGGAATATCTTATTCGTCATGCAGGGGAACACAAAAAGAGCATCCAATTAGAGTAATTTTTCTTTAAAGGAAGCAACCGCCTGAACAGGGACTTGAACCCTGGACCCTCAGATTAAAAGTCTGATGCTCTACCGACTGAGCTATCCAGGCTCTGCTATACTCTGTCTTAAAATCAGCTAAACAAATGTGGACGTACATTGACCTACACTCTATGTATTAATATGGTTACATATATTAGCAATCAAATTTGTAGAGTTTAATAACAAATTGATGTTTTAACCCCTTCCATGCTCATGACGAGCTCAGCTCGTCGTGCAGTACACTTGTCGTGTGCTTATGACGAGCTGAGCTCGTCATGAACAATGGATTTACAGATCATTCAGCACAGGAGGAAAATCTCCTGTAGCATTGAAGGTGTTAAGCATTTGAAATTTCAGCAGCACACGTAATCCATTTTAAATCCTGAAATTTGTACTATCTCATTTCGGCTGACTTAGAAATCATGTGTCTAAAATGACATTGTGAAATCAATAAAGTGCCAAATACTATTACTACCTACTAAATGACATTTTCAGCAGTATCTTTGGGAATTTCCTCTTGGGCATAGATTATGCAATGTTTTCAAAGCAAACAGTCTCTGTTTAAGTAGACTTTCTTTCACTGCCATGTTGGTAAATGTTTCTGGTGATGCAGACGCAGGCATTGCTTGTTACTGTTTCAATTAGTTATAAAATAGGAGGAGGGATAAAATTGACCCAGCTGGTGTTTGAACACAAAGCCTTTGAATGCTTTTGCTACATTCGTCTAGGACTCCAAGCCGCTATCCATTGCACTAGAGATCCGACCTGATTCAACACGGTGATCAGAGATTCACAAATAAAAAGATGACCTATCAGCTGTTGACCAACTTTATCAAGTTAATCGGACACTACCTTACATTTTGAACATTGAATTGGGTAAAAGATAATCAACATGTCAAACTACATGATACAGTTTGGGTAAGTCTTCTTAACCCTTGTCAAAGAATGTAGAAGACAGATGGGTATGTAATGACTTGATTAAGACTTTTTTGAAACATCTCTAATAGGACTCCCCATTCATTGGATCCTGAAAAGAGTATGCAATTGATATACCTTTTCTTTAACCAAGCCGCCTGAACAGGGACTTGAACCCTGGGCCCTCAGATTAAAAGTCTGATGCTCTCCCGGCTGAGCTATCCAGGCTCGGAGAGGTCGCTCCACAAAATGACCTTATCAACATTTGGAAGTGTCCCAACTATCACTACGTTTCTTAAGATGGTTGCCGGTATTAAGTACTGAATACGCGGAATATAATAATGAACTGGTACTTCAAGCATTTGAAATCTCTTCAGTAAATTTAACCTTATTGTAAGTCCTGAAATTGCTACTATCTCATTTTTTTTGCTGACTTAGAAGTCATATGTTTTTATTGACATTGTAAAATTAAGGAAGGGCCCAAAATCTTACTTCTGAGTAAATTACATTTTCATAAGTACAGCTGCCAATTTCCTCTTCTGCAAAGATTGCGTAATTTGAATAGTATCTATTTAAAATAGACTTCCTTTCACTGCCCTTTTTGGTGAAGCAGAAGCATGCATGCACTGTTTATTACTCTTTTAAACAGTTATGAAATAAATAGGGATAAAACTGACTCTGGTGGGATTCGAACCCACAACCTTTGAATATCTTTTTTACATTCACCTAGAAGTCCAATGCGCTATCCATTGCGCCACAGAGCCAATACGCTCTGATTAGGTGCAGAGATATTCTGAAATGAAATAATGTTGATCAGCTTTATAAAGTTCATTTGATACTATAACCATGGATTTATTTTGAATATTGAATTGGGGAAATCATATTCACCGTTTCAAGTTACATGATACCTTAGGTAAGTCTACGTACGACTTAAGTTTAGTCAAATGGCACATGATATATGAGGCAGATGTGCATTTCACAACTCCATGAAAGACGTTTTTGCAATTTTAGTAATGGAATATCTTATTCGTCATGCAGGGGAACACAAAAAGAGCATCCAATTAGAGTAATTTTTCTTTAAAGGAAGCAACCGCCTGAACAGGGACTTGAACCCTGGACCCTCAGATTAAAAGTCTGATGCTCTACCGACTGAGCTATCCAGGCTCTGCTATACTCTGTCTTAAAATCAGCTAAACAAATGTGGACGTACATTGACCTACACTCTATGTATTAATATGGTTACATATATTAGCAATCAAATTTGTAGAGTTTAATAACAAATTGATGTTTTAACCCCTTCCATGCTCATGACGAGCTCAGCTCGTCGTGCAGTACACTTGTCGTGTGCTTATGACGAGCTGAGCTCGTCATGAACAATGGATTTACAGATCATTCAGCACAGGAGGAAAATCTCCTGTAGCATTGAAGGTGTTAAGCATTTGAAATTTCAGCAGCACACGTAATCCATTTTAAATCCTGAAATTTGTACTATCTCATTTCGGCTGACTTAGAAATCATGTGTCTAAAATGACATTGTGAAATCAATAAAGTGCCAAATACTATTACTACCTACTAAATGACATTTTCAGCAGTATCTTTGGGAATTTCCTCTTGGGCATAGATTATGCAATGTTTTCAAAGCAAACAGTCTCTGTTTAAGTAGACTTTCTTTCACTGCCATGTTGGTAAATGTTTCTGGTGATGCAGACGCAGGCATTGCTTGTTACTGTTTCAATTAGTTATAAAATAGGAGGAGGGATAAAATTGACCCAGCTGGTGTTTGAACACAAAGCCTTTGAATGCTTTTGCTACATTCGTCTAGGACTCCAAGCCGCTATCCATTGCACTAGAGATCCGACCTGATTCAACACGGTGATCAGAGATTCACAAATAAAAAGATGACCTATCAGCTGTTGACCAACTTTATCAAGTTAATCGGACACTACCTTACATTTTGAACATTGAATTGGGTAAAAGATAATCAACATGTCAAACTACATGATACAGTTTGGGTAAGTCTTCTTAACCCTTGTCAAAGAATGTAGAAGACAGATGGGTATGTAATGACTTGATTAAGACTTTTTTTAAACATCTCTAATAGGACTCCCCATTCATTGGATCCTGAAAAGAGTATGCAATTGATATACCTTTTCTTTAACCAAGCCGTCTGAACAGGGACTTGAACCCTGGGCCCTCAGATTAAAAGTCTGATGCTCTCCCGGCTGAGCTATCCAGGCTCGGAGAGGTCGCTCCACAAAATGACCTTATCAACATTTGGAAGTGTCCCAACTATCACTACGTTTCTTAAGATGGTTGCCGGTATTAAGTACTGAATACGCGGAATATAATAATGAATTGGTACTTCAAGCATTTGAAATCTCTTCAGTAAATTTAACCTTATTGTAAGTCCTGAAATTGCTACTATCTCATTTTTTTTGCTGACTTAGAAGTCATATGTTTTTATTGACATTGTAAAATTAAGGAAGGGCCCAAAATCTTACTTCTGAGTAAATTACATTTTCATAAGTACAGCTGCCAATTTCCTCTTCTGCAAAGATTGCGTAATTTGAATAGTATCTATTTAAAATAGACTTCCTTTCACTGCCCTTTTTGGTGAAGCAGAAGCATGCATGCACTGTTTATTACTCTTTTAAACAGTTATGAAATAAATAGGGATAAAACTGACTCTGGTGGGATTCGAACCTACAACCTTTGAATATCTTTTTTACATTCACCTAGAAGTCCAATGCGCTATCCATTGCGCCACAGAGCCAATACGCTCTGATTAGGTGCAGAGATATTCTGAAATGAAATAATGTTGATCAGCTTTATAAAGTTCATTTGATACTATAACCATGGATTTATTTTGAATATTGAATTGGGGAAATCATATTCACCGTTTCAAGTTACATGATACCTTAGGTAAGTCTACGTACGACTTAAGTTTAGTCAAATGGCACATGATATATGAGGCAGATGTGCATTTCACAACTCCATGAAAGACGTTTTTGCAATTTTAGTAATGGAATATCTTATTCGTCATGCAGGGGAACACAAAAAGAGCATCCAATTAGAGTAATTTTTCTTTAAAGGAAGCAACCGCCTGAACAGGGACTTGAACCCTGGACCCTCAGATTAAAAGTCTGATGCTCTACCGACTGAGCTATCCAGGCTCTGCTATACTCTGTCTTAAAATCAGCTAAACAAATGTGGACGTACATTGACCTACACTCTATGTATTAATATGGTTACATATATTAGCAATCAAATTTGTAGAGTTTAATAACAAATTGATGTTTTAACCCCTTCCATGCTCATGACGAGCTCAGCTCGTCGTGCAGTACACTTGTCGTGTGCTTATGACGAGCTGAGCTCGTCATGAACAATGGATTTACAGATCATTCAGCACAGGAGGAAAATCTCCTGTAGCATTGAAGGTGTTAAGCATTTGAAATTTCAGCAGCACACGTAATCCATTTTAAATCCTGAAATTTGTACTATCTCATTTCGGCTGACTTAGAAATCATGTGTCTAAAATGACATTGTGAAATCAATAAAGTGCCAAATACTATTACTACCTACTAAATGACATTTTCAGCAGTATCTTTGGGAATTTCCTCTTGGGCATAGATTATGCAATGTTTTCAAAGCAAACAGTCTCTGTTTAAGTAGACTTTCTTTCACTGCCATGTTGGTAAATGTTTCTGGTGATGCAGACGCAGGCATTGCTTGTTACTGTTTCAATTAGTTATAAAATAGGAGGAGGGATAAAATTGACCCAGCTGGTGTTTGAACACAAAGCCTTTGAATGCTTTTGCTACATTCGTCTAGGACTCCAAGCCGCTATCCATTGCACTAGAGATCCGACCTGATTCAACACGGTGATCAGAGATTCACAAATAAAAAGATGACCTATCAGCTGTTGACCAACTTTATCAAGTTAATCGGACACTACCTTACATTTTGAACATTGAATTGGGTAAAAGATAATCAACATGTCAAACTACATGATACAGTTTGGGTAAGTCTTCTTAACCCTTGTCAAAGAATGTAGAAGACAGATGGGTATGTAATGACTTGATTAAGACTTTTTTGAAACATCTCTAATAGGACTCCCCATTCATTGGATCCTGAAAAGAGTATGCAATTGATATACCTTTTCTTTAACCAAGCCGCCTGAACAGGGACTTGAACCCTGGGCCCTCAGATTAAAAGTCTGATGCTCTCCCGGCTGAGCTATCCAGGCTCGGAGAGGTCGCTCCACAAAATGACCTTATCAACATTTGGAAGTGTCCCAACTATCACTACGTTTCTTAAGATGGTTGCCGGTATTAAGTACTGAATACGCGGAATATAATAATGAACTGGTACTTCAAGCATTTGAAATCTCTTCAGTAAATTTAACCTTATTGTAAGTCCTGAAATTGCTACTATCTCATTTTTTTTGCTGACTTAGAAGTCATATGTTTTTATTGACATTGTAAAATTAAGGAAGGGCCCAAAATCTTACTTCTGAGTAAATTACATTTTCATAAGTACAGCTGCCAATTTCCTCTTCTGCAAAGATTGCGTAATTTGAATAGTATCTATTTAAAATAGACTTCCTTTCACTGCCCTTTTTGGTGAAGCAGAAGCATGCATGCACTGTTTATTACTCTTTTAAACAGTTATGAAATAAATAGGGATAAAACTGACTCTGGTGGGATTCGAACCCACAACCTTTGAATATCTTTTTTACATTCACCTAGAAGTCCAATGCGCTATCCATTGCGCCACAGAGCCAATACGCTCTGATTAGGTGCAGAGATATTCTGAAATGAAATAATGTTGATCAGCTTTATAAAGTTCATTTGATACTATAACCATGGATTTATTTTGAATATTGAATTGGGGAAATCATATTCACCGTTTCAAGTTACATGATACCTTAGGTAAGTCTACGTACGACTTAAGTTTAGTCAAATGGCACATGATATATGAGGCAGATGTGCATTTCACAACTCCATGAAAGACGTTTTTGCAATTTTAGTAATGGAATATCTTATTCGTCATGCAGGGGAACACAAAAAGAGCATCCAATTAGAGTAATTTTTCTTTAAAGGAAGCAACCGCCTGAACAGGGACTTGAACCCTGGACCCTCAGATTAAAAGTCTGATGCTCTACCGACTGAGCTATCCAGGCTCTGCTATACTCTGTCTTAAAATCAGCTAAACAAATGTGGACGTACATTGACCTACACTCTATGTATTAATATGGTTACATATATTAGCAATCAAATTTGTAGAGTTTAATAACAAATTGATGTTTTAACCCCTTCCATGCTCATGACGAGCTCAGCTCGTCGTGCAGTACACTTGTCGTGTGCTTATGACGAGCTGAGCTCGTCATGAACAATGGATTTACAGATCATTCAGCACAGGAGGAAAATCTCCTGTAGCATTGAAGGTGTTAAGCATTTGAAATTTCAGCAGCACACGTAATCCATTTTAAATCCTGAAATTTGTACTATCTCATTTCGGCTGACTTAGAAATCATGTGTCTAAAATGACATTGTGAAATCAATAAAGTGCCAAATACTATTACTACCTACTAAATGACATTTTCAGCAGTATCTTTGGGAATTTCCTCTTGGGCATAGATTATGCAATGTTTTCAAAGCAAACAGTCTCTGTTTAAGTAGACTTTCTTTCACTGCCATGTTGGTAAATGTTTCTGGTGATGCAGACGCAGGCATTGCTTGTTACTGTTTCAATTAGTTATAAAATAGGAGGAGGGATAAAATTGACCCAGCTGGTGTTTGAACACAAAGCCTTTGAATGCTTTTGCTACATTCGTCTAGGACTCCAAGCCGCTATCCATTGCACTAGAGATCCGACCTGATTCAACACGGTGATCAGAGATTCACAAATAAAAAGATGACCTATCAGCTGTTGACCAACTTTATCAAGTTAATCGGACACTACCTTACATTTTGAACATTGAATTGGGTAAAAGATAATCAACATGTCAAACTACATGATACAGTTTGGGTAAGTCTTCTTAACCCTTGTCAAAGAATGTAGAAGACAGATGGGTATGTAATGACTTGATTAAGACTTTTTTTAAACATCTCTAATAGGACTCCCCATTCATTGGATCCTGAAAAGAGTATGCAATTGATATACCTTTTCTTTAACCAAGCCGCCTGAACAGGGACTTGAACCCTGGGCCCTCAGATTAAAAGTCTGATGCTCTCCCGGCTGAGCTATCCAGGCTCGGAGAGGTCGCTCCACAAAATGACCTTATCAACATTTGGAAGTGTCCCAACTATCACTACGTTTCTTAAGTTGGTTGCCGGTATTAAGTACTGAATACGCGGAATATAATAATGAATTGGTACTTCAAGCATTTGAAATCTCTTCAGTAAATTTAACCTTATTGTAAGTCCTTAATTTGCTACTATCTCATTTTTTTTGCTGACTTAGAAGTCATATGTTTTTATTGACATTGTAAAATTAAGGAAGGGCCCAAAATCTTACTTCTGAGTAAATTACATTTTCATAAGTACAGCTGCCAATTTCCTCTTCTGCAAAGATTGCGTAATTTGAATAGTATCTATTTAAAATAGACTTCCTTTCACTGCCCTTTTTGGTGAAGCAGAAGCATGCATGCACTGTTTATTACTCTTTTAAACAGTTATGAAATAAATAGGGATAAAACTGACTCTGGTGGGATTCGAACCCACAACCTTTGAATATCTTTTTTATATTCACCTAGAAGTCCAATGCGCTAACCATTGCGCCACAGAGCCAATACGCTCTGATTAGGTGCAGAGATATTCTGAAATGAAATAATGTTGATCAGCTTTATAAAGTTCATTTGATACTATAACCATGGATTTATTTTGAATATTGAATTGGGGAAATCATATTCACCGTTTCAAGTTACATGATACCTTAGGTAAGTCTACGTACGACTTAAGTTTAGTCAAATGGCACATGATATATGAGGCAGATGTGCATTTCACAACTCCATGAAAGACGTTTTTGCAATTTTAGTAATGGAATATCTTATTCGTCATGCAGGGGAACACAAAAAGAGCATCCAATTAGAGTAATTTTTCTTTAAAGGAAGCAACCGCCTGAACAGGGACTTGAACCCTGGACCCTCAGATTAAAAGTCTGATGCTCTACCGACTGAGCTATCCAGGCTCTGCTATACTCTGTCTTAAAATCAGCTAAACAAATGTGGACGTACATTGACCTACACTCTATGTATTAATATGGTTACATATATTAGCAATCAAATTTGTAGAGTTTAATAACAAATTGATGTTTTAACCCCTTCCATGCTCATGACGAGCTCAGCTCGTCGTGCAGTACACTTGTCGTGTGCTTATGACGAGCTGAGCTCGTCATGAACAATGGATTTACAGATCATTCAGCACAGGAGGAAAATCTCCTGTAGCATTGAAGGTGTTAAGCATTTGAAATTTCAGCAGCACACGTAATCCATTTTAAATCCTGAAATTTGTACTATCTCATTTCGGCTGACTTAGAAATCATGTGTCTAAAATGACATTGTGAAATCAATAAAGTGCCAAATACTATTACTACCTACTAAATGACATTTTCAGCAGTATCTTTGGGAATTTCCTCTTGGGCATAGATTATGCAATGTTTTCAAAGCAAACAGTCTCTGTTTAAGTAGACTTTCTTTCACTGCCATGTTGGTAAATGTTTCTGGTGATGCAGACGCAGGCATTGCTTGTTACTGTTTCAATTAGTTATAAAATAGGAGGAGGGATAAAATTGACCCAGCTGGTGTTTGAACACAAAGCCTTTGAATGCTTTTGCTACATTCGTCTAGGACTCCAAGCCGCTATCCATTGCACTAGAGATCCGACCTGATTCAACACGGTGATCAGAGATTCACAAATAAAAAGATGACCTATCAGCTGTTGACCAACTTTATCAAGTTAATCGGACACTACCTTACATTTTGAACATTGAATTGGGTAAAAGATAATCAACATGTCAAACTACATGATACAGTTTGGGTAAGACTTCTTAACCCTTGTCAAAGAATGTAGAAGACAGATGGGTATGTAATGACTTGATTAAGACTTTTTTGAAACATCTCTAATAGGACTCCCCATTCATTGGATCCTGAAAAGAGTATGCAATTGATATACCTTTTCTTTAACCAAGCCGCCTGAACAGGGACTTGAACCCTGGGCCCTCAGATTAAAAGTCTGATGCTCTCCCGGCTGAGCTATCCAGGCTCGGAGAGGTCGCTCCACAAAATGACCTTATCAACATTTGGAAGTGTCCCAACTATCACTACGTTTCTTAAGATGGTTGCCGGTATTAAGTACTGAATACGCGGAATATAATAATGAATTGGTACTTCAAGCATTTGAAATCTCTTCAGTAAATTTAACCTTATTGTAAGTCCTGAAATTGCTACTATCTCATTTTTTTTGCTGACTTAGAAGTCATATGTTTTTATTGACATTGTAAAATTAAGGAAGGGCCCAAAATCTTACTTCTGAGTAAATTACATTTTCATAAGTACAGCTGCCAATTTCCTCTTCTGCAAAGATTGCGTAATTTGAATAGTATCTATTTAAAATAGACTTCCTTTCACTGCCCTTTTTGGTGAAGCAGAAGCATGCATGCACTGTTTATTACTCTTTTAAACAGTTATGAAATAAATAGGGATAAAACTGACTCTGGTGGGATTCGAACCCACAACCTTTGAATATCTTTTTTACATTCACCTAGAAGTCCAATGCGCTATCCATTGCGCCACAGAGCCAATACGCTCTGATTAGGTGCAGAGATATTCTGAAATGAAATAATGTTGATCAGCTTTATAAAGTTCATTTGATACTATAACCATGGATTTATTTTGAATATTGAATTGGGGAAATCATATTCACCGTTTCAAGTTACATGATACCTTAGGTAAGTCTACGTACGACTTAAGTTTAGTCAAATGGCACATGATATATGAGGCAGATGTGCATTTCACAACTCCATGAAAGACGTTTTTGCAATTTTAGTAATGGAATATCTTATTCGTCATGCAGGGGAACACAAAAAGAGCATCCAATTAGAGTAATTTTTCTTTAAAGGAAGCAACCGCCTGAACAGGGACTTGAACCCTGGACCCTCAGATTAAAAGTCTGATGCTCTACCGACTGAGCTATCCAGGCTCTGCTATACTCTGTCTTAAAATCAGCTAAACAAATGTGGACGTACATTGACCTACACTCTATGTATTAATATGGTTACATATATTAGCAATCAAATTTGTAGAGTTTAATAACAAATTGATGTTTTAACCCCTTCCATGCTCATGACGAGCTCAGCTCGTCGTGCAGTACACTTGTCGTGTGCTTATGACGAGCTGAGCTCGTCATGAACAATGGATTTACAGATCATTCAGCACAGGAGGAAAATCTCCTGTAGCATTGAAGGTGTTAAGCATTTGAAATTTCAGCAGCACACGTAATCCATTTTAAATCCTGAAATTTGTACTATCTCATTTCGGCTGACTTAGAAATCATGTGTCTAAAATGACATTGTGAAATCAATAAAGTGCCAAATACTATTACTACCTACTAAATGACATTTTCAGCAGTATCTTTGGGAATTTCCTCTTGGGCATAGATTATGCAATGTTTTCAAAGCAAACAGTCTCTGTTTAAGTAGACTTTCTTTCACTGCCATGTTGGTAAATGTTTCTGGTGATGCAGACGCAGGCATTGCTTGTTACTGTTTCAATTAGTTATAAAATAGGAGGAGGGATAAAATTGACCCAGCTGGTGTTTGAACACAAAGCCTTTGAATGCTTTTGCTACATTCGTCTAGGACTCCAAGCCGCTATCCATTGCACTAGAGATCCGACCTGATTCAACACGGTGATCAGAGATTCACAAATAAAAAGATGACCTATCAGCTGTTGACCAACTTTATCAAGTTAATCGGACACTACCTTACATTTTGAACATTGAATTGGGTAAAAGATAATCAACATGTCAAACTACATGATACAGTTTGGGTAAGACTTCTTAACCCTTGTCAAAGAATGTAGAAGACAGATGGGTATGTAATGACTTGATTAAGACTTTTTTGAAACATCTCTAATAGGACTCCCCATTCATTGGATCCTGAAAAGAGTATGCAATTGATATACCTTTTCTTTAACCAAGCCGCCTGAACAGGGACTTAAACCCTGGGCCCTCAGATTAAAAGTCTGATGCTCTCCCGGCTGAGCTATCCAGGCTCGGAGAGGTCGCTCCACAAAATGACCTTATCAACATTTGGAAGTGTCCCAACTATCACTACGTTTCTTAAGATGGTTGCCGGTATTAAGTACTGAATACGCGGAATATAATAATGAATTGGTACTTCAAGCATTTGAAATCTCTTCAGTAAATTTAACCTTATTGTAAGTCCTGAAATTGCTACTATCTCATTTTTTTTGCTGACTTAGAAGTCATATGTTTTTATTGACATTGTAAAATTAAGGAAGGGCCCAAAATCTTACTTCTGAGTAAATTACATTTTCATAAGTACAGCTGCCAATTTCCTCTTCTGCAAAGATTGCGTAATTTGAATAGTATCTATTTAAAATAGACTTCCTTTCACTGCCCTTTTTGGTGAAGCAGAAGCATGCATGCACTGTTTATTACTCTTTTAAACAGTTATGAAATAAATAGGGATAAAACTGACTCTGGTGGGATTCGAACCCACAACCTTTGAATATCTTTTTTACATTCACCTAGAAGTCCAATGCGCTATCCATTGCGCCACAGAGCCAATACGCTCTGATTAGGTGCAGAGATATTCTGAAATGAAATAATGTTGATCAGCTTTATAAAGTTCATTTGATACTATAACCATGGATTTATTTTGAATATTGAATTGGGGAAATCATATTCACCGTTTCAAGTTACATGATACCTTAGGTAAGTCTACGTACGACTTAAGTTTAGTCAAATGGCACATGATATATGAGGCAGATGTGCATTTCACAACTCCATGAAAGACGTTTTTGCAATTTTAGTAATGGAATATCTTATTCGTCATGCAGGGGAACACAAAAAGAGCATCCAATTAGAGTAATTTTTCTTTAAAGGAAGCAACCGCCTGAACAGGGACTTGAACCCTGGACCCTCAGATTAAAAGTCTGATGCTCTACCGACTGAGCTATCCAGGCTCTGCTATACTCTGTCTTAAAATCAGCTAAACAAATGTGGACGTACATTGACCTACACTCTATGTATTAATATGGTTACATATATTAGCAATCAAATTTGTAGAGTTTAATAACAAATTGATGTTTTAACCCCTTCCATGCTCATGACGAGCTCAGCTCGTCGTGCAGTACACTTGTCGTGTGCTTATGACGAGCTGAGCTCGTCATGAACAATGGATTTACAGATCATTCAGCACAGGAGGAAAATCTCCTGTAGCATTGAAGGTGTTAAGCATTTGAAATTTCAGCAGCACACGTAATCCATTTTAAATCCTGAAATTTGTACTATCTCATTTCGGCTGACTTAGAAATCATGTGTCTAAAATGACATTGTGAAATCAATAAAGTGCCAAATACTATTACTACCTACTAAATGACATTTTCAGCAGTATCTTTGGGAATTTCCTCTTGGGCATAGATTATGCAATGTTTTCAAAGCAAACAGTCTCTGTTTAAGTAGACTTTCTTTCACTGCCATGTTGGTAAATGTTTCTGGTGATGCAGACGCAGGCATTGCTTGTTACTGTTTCAATTAGTTATAAAATAGAAGGAGGGATAAAATTGACCCAGCTGGTGTTTGAACACAAAGCCTTTGAATGCTTTTGCTACATTCGTCTAGGACTCCAAGCCGCTATCCATTGCACTAGAGATCCGACCTGATTCAACACGGTGATCAGAGATTCACAAATAAAAAGATGACCTATCAGCTGTTGACCAACTTTATCAAGTTAATCGGACACTACCTTACATTTTGAACATTGAATTGGGTAAAAGATAATCAACATGTCAAACTACATGATACAGTTTGGGTAAGTCTTCTTAACCCTTGTCAAATAATGTAGAAGACAGATGGGTATGTAATGACTTGATTAAGACTTTTTTGAAACATCTCTAATAGGACTCCCCATTCATTGGATCCTGAAAAGAGTATGCAATTGATATACCTTTTCTTTAACCAAGCCGCCTGAACAGGGACTTGAACCCTGGGCCCTCAGATTAAAAGTCTGATGCTCTCCCGGCTGAGCTATCCAGGCTCGGAGAGGTCGCTCCACAAAATGACCTTATCAACATTTGGAAGTGTCCCAACTATCACTACGTTTCTTAAGATGGTTGCCGGTATTAAGTACTGAATACGCGGAATATAATAATGAATTGGAACTTCAAGCATTTGAAATCTCTTCAGTAAATTTAACCTTATTGTAAGTCCTGAAACTGCTACTATCTCATTTTTTTTGCTGACTTAGAAGTCATATGTTTTTATTGACATTGTAAAATTAAGGAAGGGCCCAAAATCTTACTTCTGAGTAAATTACATTTTCATAAGTACAGCTGCCAATTTCCTCTTCTGCAAAGATTGCGTAATTTGAATAGTATCTATTTAAAATAGACTTCCTTTCACTGCCCTTTTTGGTGAAGCAGAAGCATGCATGCACTGTTTATTACTCTTTTAAACAGTTATGAAATAAATAGGGATAAAACTGACTCTGGTGGGATTCGAACCCACAACCTTTGAATATCTTTTTTACATTCACCTAGAAGTCCAATGCGCTATCCATTGCGCCACAGAGCCAATACGCTCTGATTAGGTGCAGAGAGATTCTGAAATGAAATAATGTTGATCAGCTTTATAAAGTTCATTTGATACTATAACCATGGATTTATTTTGAATATTGAATTGGGGAAATTATATTCACCGTCTCAAGTTACATGATACCTTAGGTAAGTCTACGTACGACTTAAGTTTAGTCAAATGGCACATGATATATGAGGCAGATGTGCATTTCACAACTCCATGAAAGACGTTTTTGCAATTTTAGTAATGGAATATCTTATTCGTCATGCAGGGGAACACAAAAAGAGCATCCAATTAGAGTAATTTTTCTTTAAAGGAAGCAACTGCCTGAACAGGGACTTGAACCCTGGACCCTCAGATTAAAAGTCTGATGCTCTACCGACTGAGCTATCCAGGCTCTGCTATACTCTGTCTTAAAATCAGCTAAACAAATGTGGACGTACATTGACCTACACTCTATGTATTAATATGGTTACATATATTAGCAATCAAATTTGTAGAGTTTAATAACAAATTGATGTTTTAACCCCTTCCATGCTCATGACGAGCTCAGCTCGTCGTGCAGTACACTTGTCGTGTGCTTATGACGAGCTGAGCTCGTCATGAACAATGGATTTACAGATCATTCAGCACAGGAGGAAAATCTCCTGTAGCATTGAAGGTGTTAAGCATTTGAAATTTCAGCAGCACACGTAATCCATTTTAAATCCTGAAATTTGTACTATCTCATTTCGGCTGACTTAGAAATCATGTGTCTAAAATGACATTGTGAAATCAATAAAGTGCCAAATACTATTACTACCTACTAAATTACATTTTCAGCAGTATCTTTGGGAATTTCCTCTTGGGCATAGATTATGCAATGTTTTCAAAGCAAACAGTCTCTGTTTAAGTAGACTTTCTTTCACTGCCATGTTGGTAAATGTTTCTGGTGATGCAGACGCAGGCATTGCTTGTTACTGTTTCAATTAGTTATAAAATAGGAGGAGGGATAAAATTGACCCAGCTGGTGTTTGAACACAAAGCCTTTGAATGCTTTTGCTACATTCGTCTAGGACTCCAAGCCGCTATCCATTGCACTAGAGATCCGACCTGATTCAACACGGTGATCAGAGATTCACAAATAAAAAGATGACCTATCAGCTGTTGACCAACTTTATCAAGTTAATCGGACACTACCTTACATTTTGAACATTGAATTGGGTAAAAGATAATCAACATGTCAAACTACATGATACAGTTTGGGTAAGTCTTCTTAACCCTTGTCAAAGAATGTAGAAGACAGATGGGTATGTAATGACTTGATTAAGACTTTTTTGAAACATCTCTAATAGGACTCCCCATTCATTGGATCCTGAAAAGAGTATGCAATTGATATACCTTTTCTTTAACCAAGCCGCCTGAACAGGGACTTGAACCCTGGGCCCTCAGATTAAAAGTCTGATGCTCTCCCGGCTGAGCTATCCAGGCTCAGAGAGGTTGCTCCACAAAATGACCTTATCAACATTTGGAAGTGTCCCAACTATCACTACGTTTCTTAAGATGGTTGCCGGTATTAAGTACTGAATACGCGGAATATAATAATGAATTGGTACTTCAAGCATTTGAAATCTCTTCAGTAAATTTAACCTTATTGTAAGTCCTGAAATTGCTACTATCTCATTTTTTTTGCTGACTTAGAAGTCATATGTTTTTATTGACATTGTAAAATTAAGGAAGTGCCCAAAATCTTACTTCTGAGTAAATTACATTTTCATAAGTACAGCTGCCAATTTCCTCTTCTGCAAAGATTGCGTAATTTGAATAGTATCTATTTAAAATAGACTTCCTTTCACTGCCCTTTTTGGTGAAGCAGAAGCATGCATGCACTGTTTATTACTCTTTTAAACAGTTATGAAATAAATAGGGATAAAACTGACTCTGGTGGGATTCGAACCCACAACCTTTGAATATCTTTTTTACATTCACCTAGAAGTCCAATGCGCTATCCATTGCGCCACAGAGCCAATACGCTCTGATTAGGTGCGGAGATATTCTGAAATGAAATAATGTTGATCAGCTTTATAAAGTTCATTTGATACTATAACCATGGATTTATTTTGAATATTGAATTGGGGAAATTATATTCACCGTCTCAAGTTACATGATACCTTAGGTAAGTCTACGTACGACTTAAGTTTAGTCAAATGGCACATGATATATGAGGCAGATGTGCATTTCACAACTCCATGAAAGACGTTTTTGCAATTTTAGTAATGGAATATCTTATTCGTCATGCAGGGGAACACAAAAAGAGCATCCAATTAGAGTAATTTTTCTTTAAAGGAAGCAACCGCCTGAACAGGGACTTGAACCCTGGACCCTCAGATTAAAAGTCTGATGCTCTACCGACTGAGCTATCCAGGCTCTGCTATACTCTGTCTTAAAATCAGCTAAACAAATGTGGACGTACACTGACCTACACTGTATGTATTAATATGGTTACATATATTAGCAATCAAATTTGTAGAGTTTAATAACAAATTGATGTTTTAACCCCTTCCATGCTCATGACGAGCTCAGCTCGTCGTGCAGTACACTTGTCGTGTGCTTATGACGAGCTGAGCTCGTCATGAACAATGGATTTACAGATCATTCAGCACAGGAGGAAAATCTCCTGTAGCATTGAAGGTGTTAAGCATTTGAAATTTCAGCAGCACACATAATCCATTTTAAATCCTGAAATTTGTACTATCTCATTTCGGCTGACTTAGAAATCATGTGTCTAAAATGACATTGTGAAATCAATAAAGTGCCAAATACTATTACTACCTACTAAATTACATTTTCAGCAGTATCTTTGGGAATTTCCTCTTGGGCATAGATTATGCAATGTTTTCAAAGCAAACAGTCTCTGTTTAAGTAGACTTTCTTTCACTGCCATTTTGGTAAATGTTTCTGGTGATGCAGACGCAGGCATTGCTTGTTACTGTTTCAATTAGTTATAAAATAGGAGGAGAGATAAAATTGACCCAGCTGGTGTTTGAACACAAAGCCTTTGAATGCTTTTGCTACATTCGTCTAGGACTCCAAGCCGCTATCCATTGCACTAGAGATCCGACCTGATTCAACACGGTGATCAGAGATTCACAAATAAAAAGATGACCTATCAGCTGTTGACCAACTTTATCAAGTTAATCGGACACTACCTTATATTTTGAACATTGAATTGGGTAAAAGATAATCAACATGTCAAACTACATGATACAGTTTGGGTAAGTCTTCTTAACCCTTGTCAAAGAATGTAGAAGACAGATGGGTATGTAATGACTTGATTAAGACTTTTTTGAAACATCTCTAATAGGACTCCCCATTCATTGGATCCTGAAAAGAGTATGCAATTGATATACCTTTTCTTTAACCAAGCCGCCTGAACAGGGACTTGAACCCTGGGCCCTCAGATTAAAAGTCTGATGCTCTCCCGGCTGAGCTATCCAGGCTCGGAGAGGTCGCTCCACAAAATGACCTTATCAACATTTGGAAGTGTCCCAACTATCACTACGTTTCTTAAGATGGTTGCCGGTATTAAGTACTGAATACGCGGAATATAATAATGAATTGGTACTTCAAGCATTTGAAATCTCTTCAGTAAATTTAACCTTATTGTAAGTCCTGAAATTGCTACTATCTCATTTTTTTTGCTGACTTAGAAGTCATATGTTTTTATTGACATTGTAAAATTAAGGAAGGGCCCAAAATCTTACTTCTGAGTAAATTACATTTTCATAAGTACAGCTGCCAATTTCCTCTTCTGCAAAGATTGCGTAATTTGAATAGTATCTATTTAAAATAGACTTCCTTTCACTGCCCTTTTTGGTGAAGCAGAAGCATGCATGCACTGTTTATTACTCTTTTAAACAGTTATGAAATAAATAGGGATAAAACTGACTCTGGTGGGATTCGAACCCACAACCTTTGAATATCTTTTTTACATTCACCTAGAAGTCCAATGCGCTATCCATTGCACCACAGAGCCAATACGCTCTGATTAGGTGCAGAGATATTCTGAAATGAAATAATGTTGATCAGCTTTATAAAGTTCATTTGATACTATAACCATGGATTTATTTTGAATATTGAATTGGGGAAATTATATTCACCGTCTCAAGTTACATGATACCTTAGGTAAGTCTACGTACGACTTAAGTTTAGTCAAATGGCACATGATATATGAGGCAGATGTGCATTTCACAACTCCATGAAAGGCGTTTTTGCAATTTTAGTAATGGAATATCTTATTCGTCATGCAGGGGAACACAAAAAGAGCATCCAATTAGAGTAATTTTTCTTTAAAGGAAGCAACCGCCTGAACAGGGACTTGAACCCTGGACCCTCAGATTAAAAGTCTGATGCTCTACCGACTGAGCTATCCAGGCTCTGCTAAACTCTGTCTTAAAATCAGCTAAACAAATGTGGACGTACACTGACCTACACTCTATGTATTAATATGGTTCCATATATTAGCAATCAAATTTGTAGAGTTTAATAACAAATTGATGTTTTAACCCCTTCCATGCTCATGACGAGCTCAGCTCGTCGTGCAGTACACTTGTCGTGTGCTTATGACGAGCTGAGCTCGTCATGAACAATGGATTTACAGATCATTCAGCACAGGAGGAAAATCTCCTGTAGCATTGAAGGTGTTAAGCATTTGAAATTTCAGCAGCACACGTAATCCATTTTAAATCCTGAAATTTGTACTATCTCATTTCGGCTGACTTAGAAATCATGTGTCTAAAATGACATTGTGAAATCAATTTAGTGCCAAATACTATTACTACCTACTAAATTACATTTTCAGCAGTATCTTTGGGAATTTCCTCTTGGGCATAGATTATGCAATGTTTTCAAAGCAAACAGTCTCTGTTTAAGTAGACTTTCTTTCACTGCCATTTTGGTAAATGTTTCTGGTGATGCAGACGCAGGCATTGCTTGTTACTGTTTCAATTAGTTATAAAATAGGAGGAGAGATAAAATTGACCCAGCTGGTGTTTGAACACAAAGCCTTTGAATGCTTTTGCTACATTCGTCTAGGACTCCAAGCCGCTATCCATTGCACTAGAGATCCGACCTGATTCAACACGGTGATCAGAGATTCACAAATAAAAAGATGACCTATCAGCTGTTGACCAACTTTATCAAGTTAATCGGACACTACCTTATATTTTGAACATTGAATTGGGTAAAAGATAATCAACATGTCAAACTACATGATACAGTTTGGGTAAGTCTTCTTAACCCTTGTCAAAGAATGTAGAAGACAGATGGGTATGTAATGACTTGATTAAGACTTTTTTGAAACATCTCTAATAGGACTCCCCATTCATTGGATCCTGAAAAGAGTATGCAATTGATATACCTTTTCTTTAACCAAGCCGCCTGAACAGGGACTTGAACCCTGGGCCCTCAGATTAAAAGTCTGATGCTCTCCCGGCTGAGCTATCCAGGCTCGGAGAGGTCGCTCCACAAAATGACCTTATCAACATTTGGAAGTGTCCCAACTATCACTACGTTTCTTAAGATGGTTGCCGGTATTAAGTACTGAATACGCGGAATATAATAATGAATTGGTACTTCAAGCATTTGAAATCTCTTCAGTAAATTTAACCTTATTGTAAGTCCTGAAATTGCTACTATCTCATTTTTTTTGCTGACTTAGAAGTCATATGTTTTTATTGACATTGTAAAATTAAGGAAGGGCCCAAAATCTTACTTCTGAGTAAATTACATTTTCATAAGTACAGCTGCCAATTTCCTCTTCTGCAAAGATTGCGTAATTTGAATAGTATCTATTTAAAATAGACTTCCTTTCACTGCCCTTTTTGGTGAAGCAGAAGCATGCATGCACTGTTTATTACTCTTTTAAACAGTTATGAAATAAATAGGGATAAAACTGACTCTGGTGGGATTCGAACCCACAACCTTTGAATATCTTTTTTACATTCACCTAGAAGTCCAATGCGCTATCCATTGCACCACAGAGCCAATACGCTCTGATTAGGTGCAGAGATATTCTGAAATGAAATAATGTTGATCAGCTTTATAAAGTTCATTTGATACTATAACCATGGATTTATTTTGAATATTGAATTGGGGAAATTATATTCACCGTCTCAAGTTACATGATACCTTAGGTAAGTCTACGTACGACTTAAGTTTAGTCAAATGGCACATGATATATGAGGCAGATGTGCATTTCACAACTCCATGAAAGGCGTTTTTGCAATTTTAGTAATGGAATATCTTATTCGTCATGCAGGGGAACACAAAAAGAGCATCCAATTAGAGTAATTTTTCTTTAAAGGAAGCAACCGCCTGAACAGGGACTTGAACCCTGGACCCTCAGATTAAAAGTCTGATGCTCTACCGACTGAGCTATCCAGGCTCTGCTAAACTCTGTCTTAAAATCAGCTAAACAAATGTGGACGTACACTGACCTACACTCTATGTATTAATATGGTTCCATATATTAGCAATCAAATTTGTAGAGTTTAATAACAAATTGATGTTTTAACCCCTTCCATGCTCATGACGAGCTCAGCTCGTCGTGCAGTACACTTGTCGTGTGCTTATGAC
This sequence comes from Lissotriton helveticus, assembly GCF_964261635.1. NCBI lineage: Eukaryota > Metazoa > Chordata > Amphibia > Caudata > Salamandridae > Lissotriton > Lissotriton helveticus. The sequence continues at coordinate 216,760,725 of NC_136057.1, read as the reverse complement.
GAGCTGAGCTCGTCATGAACAATGGATTTACAGATCATTCAGCACAGGAGGAAAATCTCCTGTAGCATTGAAGGTGTTAAGCATTTGAAATTTCAGCAGCACACGTAATCCATTTTAAATCCTGAAATTTGTACTATCTCATTTCGGCTGACTTAGAAATCATGTGTCTAAAATGACATTGTGAAATCAATAAAGTGCCAAATACTATTACTACCTACTAAATTACATTTTCAGCAGTATCTTTGGGAATTTCCTCTTGGGCATAGATTATGCAATGTTTTCAAAGCAAACAGTCTCTGTTTAAGTAGACTTTCTTTCACTGCCATTTTGGTAATTGTTTCTGGTGATGCAGACGCAGGCATTGCTTGTTACTGTTTCAATTAGTTATAAAATAGGAGGAGAGATAAAATTGACCCAGCTGGTGTTTGAACACAAAGCCTTTGAATGCTTTTGCTACATTCGTCTAGGACTCCAAGCCGCTATCCATTGCACTAGAGATCCGACCTGATTCAACACGGTGATCAGAGATTCACAAATAAAAAGATGACCTATCAGCTGTTGACCAACTTTATCAAGTTAATCGGACACTACCTTATATTTTGAACATTGAATTGGGTAAAAGAAAATCAACATGTCAAACTACATGATACAGTTTGGGTAAGTCTTCTTAACCCTTGTCAAAGAATGTAGAAGACAGATGGGTATGTAATGACTTGATTAAGACTTTTTTGAAACATCTCTAATAGGACTCCCCATTCATTGGATCCTGAAAAGAGTATGCAATTGATATACCTTTTCTTTAACCAAGCCGCCTGAACTGGGACTTGAACCCTGGGCCCTCAGATTAAAAGTCTGATGCTCTCCCGGCTGAGCTATCCAGGCTCGGAGAGGTCGCTCCACAAAATGACCTTATCAACATTTGGAAGTGTCCCAACTATCACTACGTTTCTTAAGATGGTTGCCGGTATTAAGTACTGAATACGCGGAATATAATAATGAATTGGTACTTCAAGCATTTGAAATCTCTTCAGTAAATTTAACCTTATTGTAAGTCCTGAAATTGCTACTATCTCATTTTTTTTGCTGACTTAGAAGTCATATGTTTTTATTGACATTGTAAAATTAAGGAAGGGCCCAAAATCTTACTTCTGAGTAAATTACATTTTCATAAGTACAGCTGCCAATTTCCTCTTCTGCAAAGATTGCATAATTTGAATAGTATCTATTTAAAATAGACTTCCTTTCACTGCCCTTTTTGGTGAAGCAGAAGCATGCATGCACTGTTTATTACTCTTTTAAACAGTTATGAAATAAATAGGGATAAAACTGACTCTGGTGGGATTCGAACCCACAACCTTTGAATATCTTTTTTACATTCACCTAGAAGTCCAATGCGCTATCCATTGCACCACAGAGCCAATACGCTCTGATTAGGTGCAGAGATATTCTGAAATGAAATAATGTTGATCAGCTTTATAAAGTTCATTTGATACTATAACCATGGATTTATTTTGAATATTGAATTGGGGAAATTATATTCACCGTCTCAAGTTACATGATACCTTAGGTAAGTCTACGTACGACTTAAGTTTAGTCAAATGGCACATGATATATGAGGCAGATGTGCATTTCACAACTCCATGAAAGGCGTTTTTGCAATTTTAGTAATGGAATATCTTATTCGTCATGCAGGGGAACACAAAAAGAGCATCCAATTAGAGTAATTTTTCTTTAAAGGAAGCAACCGCCTGAACAGGGACTTGAACCCTGGACCCTCAGATTAAAAGTCTGATGCTCTACCGACTGAGCTATCCAGGCTCTGCTATACTCTGTCTTAAAATCAGCTAAACAAATGTGGACGTACACTGACCTACACTGTATGTATTAATATGGTTACATATATTAGCAATCAAATTTGTAGAGTTTAATAACAAATTGATGTTTTAACCCCTTCCATGCTCATGACGAGCTCAGCTCGTCGTGCAGTACACTTGTCGTGTGCTTATGACGAGCTGAGCTCGTCATGAACAATGGATTTACAGATCATTCAGCACAGGAGGAAAATCTCCTGTAGCATTGAAGGTGTTAAGCATTTGAAATTTCAGCAGCACACGTAATCCATTTTAAATCCTGAAATTTGTACTATCTCATTTCGGCTGACTTAGAAATCATGTGTCTAAAATGACATTGTGAAATCAATTTAGTGCCAAATACTATTACTACCTACTAAATTACATTTTCAGCAGTATCTTTGGGAATTTCCTCTTGGGCATAGATTATGCAATGTTTTCAAAGCAAACAGTCTCTGTTTAAGTAGACTTTCTTTCACTGCCATTTTGGTAAATGTTTCTGGTGATGCAGACGCAGGCATTGCTTGTTACTGTTTCAATTAGTTATAAAATAAGAGGAGGGATACAATTGACCCAGCTGGTGTTTGAACACAAAGCCTTTGAATGCTTTTGCTACATTCGTCTAGGACTCCAAGCCGCTATCCATTGCACTAGAGATCCGACCTGATTCAACACGGTGATCAGAGATTCACAAATAAAAAGATGACCTATCAGCTGTTGACCAACTTTATCAAGTTAATCGGACACTACCTTATATTTTGAACATTGAATTGGGTAAAAGATAATCAACATGTCAAACTACATGATACAGTTTGGGTAAGTCTTCTTAACCCTTGTCAAAGAATGTAGAAGACAGATGGGTATGTAATGACTTGATTAAGACTTTTTTGAAACATCTCTAATAGGACTCCCCATTCATTGGATCCTGAAAAGAGTATGCAATTGATATACCTTTTCTTTAACCAAGCCGCCTGAACAGGGACTTGAACCCTGGGCCCTCAGATTAAAAGTCTGATGCTCTCCCGGCTGAGCTATCCAGGCTCGGAGAGGTCGCTCCACAAAATGACCTTATCAACATTTGGAAGTGTCCCAACTATCACTACGTTTCTTAAGATGGTTGCCGGTATTAAGTACTGAATACGCGGAATATAATAATGAATTGGTACTTCAAGCATTTGAAATCTCTTCAGTAAATTTAACCTTATTGTAAGTCCTGAAATTGCTACTATCTCATTTTTTTTGCTGACTTAGAAGTCATATGTTTTTATTGACATTGTAAAATTAAGGAAGGGCCCAAAATCTTACTTCTGAGTAAATTACATTTTCATAAGTACAGCTGCCAATTTCCTCTTCTGCAAAGATTGCGTAATTTGAATAGTATCTATTTAAAATAGACTTCCTTTCACTGCCCTTTTTGGTGAAGCAGAAGCATGCATGCACTGTTTATTACTCTTTTAAACAGTTATGAAATAAATAGGGATAAAACTGACTCTGGTGGGATTCGAACCCACAACCTTTGAATATCTTTTTTACATTCACCTAGAAGTCCAATGCGCTATCCATTGCACCACAGAGCCAATACGCTCTGATTAGGTGCAGAGATATTCTGAAATGAAATAATGTTGATCAGCTTTATAAAGTTCATTTGATACTATAACCATGGATTTATTTTGAATATTGAATTGGGGAAATTATATTCACCGTCTCAAGTTACATGATACCTTAGGTAAGTCTACGTACGACTTAAGTTTAGTCAAATGGCACATGATATATGAGGCAGATGTGCATTTCACAACTCCATGAAAGACGTTTTTGCAATTTTAGTAATGGAATATCTTATTCGTCATGCAGGGGAACACAAAAAGAGCATCCAATTAGAGTAATTTTTCTTTAAAGGAAGCAACCGCCTGAACAGGGACTTGAACCCTGGACCCTCAGATTAAAAGTCTGATGCTCTACCGACTGAGCTATCCAGGCTCTGCTAAACTCTGTCTTAAAATCAGCTAAACAAATGTGGACGTACACTGACCTACACTCTATGTATTAATATGGTTCCATATATTAGCAATCAAATTTGTAGAGTTTAATAACAAATTGATGTATTAACCCCTTCCATGCTCATGACGAGCTCAGCTCGTCGTGCAGTACACTTGTCGTGTGCTTATGACGAGCTGAGCTCGTCATGAACAATGGATTTACAGATCATTCAGCACAGGAGGAAAATCTCCTGTAGCATTGAAGGTGTTAAGCATTTGAAATTTCAGCAGCACACGTAATCCATTTTAAATCCTGAAATTTGGACTATCTCATTTCGGCTGACTTAGAAATCATGTGTCTAAAATGACATTGTGAAATCAATTTAGTGCCAAATACTATTACTACCTACTAAATTACATTTTCAGCAGTATCTTTGGGAATTTCCTCTTGGGCATAGATTATGCAATGTTTTCAAAGCAAACAGTCTCTGTTTAAGTAGACTTTCTTTCACTGCCATTTTGGTAAATGTTTCTGGTGATGCAGACGCAGGCATTGCTTGTTACTGTTTCAATTAGTTATAAAATAAGAGGAGGGATACAATTGACCCAGCTGGTGTTTGAACACAAAGCCTTTGAATGCTTTTGCTACATTCGTCTAGGACTCCAAGCCGCTATCCATTGCACTAGAGATCCGACCTGATTCAACACGGTGATCAAAGATTCACAAATAAAAAGATGACCTATCAGCTGTTGACCAACTTTATCAAGTTAATCGGACACTACCTTATATTTTGAACATTGAATTGGGTAAAAGATAATCAACATGTCAAACTACATGATACAGTTTGGGTAAGTCTTCTTAACCCTTGTCAAAGAATGTAGAAGACAGATGGGTATGTAATGACTTGATTAAGACTTTTTTGAAACATCTCTAATAGGACTCCCCATTCATTGGATCCTGAAAAGAGTATGCAATTGATATACCTTTTCTTTAACCAAGCCGCCTGAACAGGGACTTGAACCCTGGGCCCTCAGATTAAAAGTCTGATGCTCTCCCGGCTGAGCTATCCAGGCTCGGAGAGGTCGCTCCACAAAATGACCTTATCAACATTTGGAAGTGTCCCAACTATCACTACGTTTCTTAAGATGGTTGCCGGTATTAAGTACTGAATACGCGGAATATAATAATGAATTGGTACTTCAAGCATTTGAAATCTCTTCAGTAAATTTAACCTTATTGTAAGTCCTGAAATTGCTACTATCTCATTTTTTTTGCTGACTTAGAAGTCATATGTTTTTATTGACATTGTAAAATTAAGGAAGGGCCCAAAATCTTACTTCTGAGTAAATTACATTTTCATAAGTACAGCTGCCAATTTCCTCTTCTGCAAAGATTGCGTAATTTGAATAGTATCTATTTAAAATAGACTTCCTTTCACTGCCCTTTTTGGTGAAGCAGAAGCATGCATGCACTGTTTATTACTCTTTTAAACAGTTATGAAATAAATAGGGATAAAACTGACTCTGGTGGGATTCGAACCCACAACCTTTGAATATCTTTTTTACATTCACCTAGAAGTCCAATGCGCTATCCATTGCACCACAGAGCCAATACGCTCTGATTAGGTGCAGAGATATTCTGAAATGAAATAATGTTGATCAGCTTTATAAAGTTCATTTGATACTATAACCATGGATTTATTTTGAAAATTGAATTGGGGAAATTATATTCACCGTCTCAAGTTACATGATACCTTAGGTAAGTCTACGTACGACTTAAGTTTAGTCAAATGGCACATGATATATGAGGCAGATGTGCATTTCACAACTCCATGAAAGACGTTTTTGCAATTTTAGTAATGGAATATCTTATTCGTCATGCAGGGGAACACAAAAAGAGCATCCAATTAGAGTAATTTTTCTTTAAAGTAAGCAACCGCCTGAACAGGGACTTGAACCCTGGACCCTCAGATTAAAAGTCTGATGCTCTACCGACTGAGCTATCCAGGCTCTGCTATACTCTGTCTTAAAATCAGCTAAACAAATGTGGACGTACATTGACCTACACTCTATGTATTAATATGGTTACATATATTAGCAATCAAATTTGTAGAGTTTAATAACAAATTGATGTTTTAACCCCTTCCATGCTCATGACGAGCTCAGCTCGTCGTGCAGTACACTTGTTGTGTGCTTATGACGAGCTGAGCTCGTCATGAACAATGGATTTACAGATCATTCAGCACAGGAGGAAAATCTCCTGTAGCATTGAAGGTGTTAAGCATTTGAAATTTCAGCAGCACACGTAATCCATTTTAAATCCTGAAATTTGTACTATCTCATTTCGGCTGACTTAGAAATCATGTGTCTAAAATGACATTGTGAAATCAATAAAGTGCCAAATACTATTACTACCTACTAAATTACATTTTCAGCAGTATCTTTGGGAATTTCCTCTTGGGCATAGATTATGCAATGTTTTCAAAGCAAACAGTCTCTGTTTAAGTAGACTTTCTTTCACTGCCATTTTGGTAAATGTTTCTGGTGATGCAGACGCAGGCATTGCTTGTTACTGTTTCAATTAGTTATAAAATAGGAGGAGGGATAAAATTGACCCAGCTGGTGTTTGAACACAAAGCCTTTGAATGCTTTTGCTACATTCGTCTAGGACTCCAAGCCGCTATCCATTGCACTAGAGATCCGACCTGATTCAACACGGTGATCAGAGATTCACAAATAAAAAGATGACCTATCAGCTGTTGACCAACTTTATCAAGTTAATCGGACACTACCGTACATTTTGAACATTGAATTGGGTAAAAGATAATCAACATGTCAAACTACATGATACAGTTTGGGTAAGTCTTCTTAACCCTTGTCAAAGAATGTAGAAGACAGATGGGTATGTAATGACTTGATTAAGACTTTTTTGAAACATCTCTAATAGGACTCCCCATTCATTGGATCCTGAAAAGAGTATGCAATTGATATACCTTTTCTTTAACCAAGCCGCCTGAACAGGGACTTGAACCCTGGGCCCTCAGATTAAAAGTCTGATGGTCTCCCGGCTGAGCTATCCAGGCTCAGAGAGGTCGCTCCACAAAATGACCTTATCAACATTTGGAAGTGTCCCAACTATCACTACGTTTCTTAAGATGGTTGCCGGTATTAAGTACTGAATACGCGGAATATAATAATGAATTGGTACTTCAAGCATTTGAAATCTCTTCAGTAAATTTAACCTTATTGTAAGTCCTGAAATTGCTACTATCTCATTTTTTTTGCTGACTTAGAAGTCATATGTTTTTATTGACATTGTAAAATTAAGGAAGTGCCCAAAATCTTACTTCTGAGTAAATTACATTTTCATAAGTACAGCTGCCAATTTCCTCTTCTGCAAAGATTGCGTAATTTGAATAGTATCTATTTAAAATAGACTTCCTTTCACTGCCCTTTTTGGTGAAGCAGAAGCATGCATGCACTGTTTATTACTCTTTTAAACAGTTATGAAATAAATAGGGATAAAACTGACTCTGGTGGGATTCGAACCCACAACCTTTGAATATCTTTTTTACATTCACCTAGAAGTCCAATGCGCTATCCATTGCGCCACAGAGCCAATACGCTCTGATTAGGTGCGGAGATATTCTGAAATGAAATAATGTTGATCAGCTTTATAAAGTTCATTTGATACTATAACCATGGATTTATTTTGAATATTGAATTGGGGAAATTATATTCACCGTCTCAAGTTACATGATACCTTAGGTAAGTCTACGTACGACTTAAGTTTAGTCAAATGGCACATGATATATGAGGCAGATGTGCATTTCACAACTCCATGAAAGACGTTTTTGCAATTTTAGTAATGGAATATCTTATTCGTCATGCAGGGGAACACAAAAAGAGCATCCAATTAGAGTAATTTTTCTTTAAAGGAAGCAACCGCCTGAACAGGGACTTGAACCCTGGACCCTCAGATTAAAAGTCTGATGCTCTACCGACTGAGCTATCCAGGCTCTGCTATACTCTGTCTTAAAATCAGCTAAACAAATGTGGACGTACACTGACCTACACTGTATGTATTAATATGGTTACATATATTAGCAATCAAATTTGTAGAGTTTAATAACAAATTGATGTTTTAACCCCTTCCATGCTCATGACGAGCTCAGCTCGTCGTGCAGTACACTTGTCGTGTGCTTATGACGAGCTGAGCTCGTCATGAACAATGGATTTACAGATCATTCAGCACAGGAGGAAAATCTCCTGTAGCATTGAAGGTGTTAAGCATTTGAAATTTCAGCAGCACACGTAATCCATTTTAAATCCTGAAATTTGTACTATCTCATTTCGGCTGACTTAGAAATCATGTGTCTAAAATGACATTGTGAAATCAATTTAGTGCCAAATACTATTACTACCTACTAAATTACATTTTCAGCAGTATCTTTGGGAATTTCCTCTTGGGCATAGATTATGCAATGTTTTCAAAGCAAACAGTCTCTGTTTAAGTAGACTTTCTTTCACTGCCATTTTGGTAAATGTTTCTGGTGATGCAGACGCAGGCATTGCTTGTTACTGTTTCAATTAGTTATAAAATAAGAGGAGGGATACAATTGACCCAGCTGGTGTTTGAACACAAAGCCTTTGAATGCTTTTGCTACATTCGTCTAGGACTCCAAGCCGCTATCCATTGCACTAGAGATCCGACCTGATTCAACACGGTGATCAGAGATTCACAAATAAAAAGATGACCTATCAGCTGTTGACCAACTTTATCAAGTTAATCGGACACTACCTTATATTTTGAACATTGAATTGGGTAAAAGATAATCAACATGTCAAACTACATGATACAGTTTGGGTAAGTCTTCTTAACCCTTGTCAAAGAATGTAGAAGACAGATGGGTATGTAATGACTTGATTAAGACTTTTTTGAAACATCTCTAATAGGACTCCCCATTCATTGGATCCTGAAAAGAGTATGCAATTGATATACCTTTTCTTTAACCAAGCCGCCTGAACAGGGACTTGAACCCTGGGCCCTCAGATTAAAAGTGTGATGCTCTCCCGACTGAGCTATCCAGGCTCGGAGAGGGCGCTCCACAAAATGACCTTATCAACATTTGGAAGTGTCCCAACTATCACTACGTTTCTCAAGATGGTTGCCGGTATTAAGTACTGAATACGCGGAATATAATAATGAATTGGTACTTCAAGCATTTGAAATCTCTTCAGTAAATTTAACCTTATTGTAAGTCCTGAAATTGCTACTATCTCATTTTTTTTGCTGACTTAGAAGTCATATGTTTTTATTGACATTGTACAATTAATGAAGGGCCCAAAATCTTACTTCTGAGTAAATTACATTTTCATAAGTACAGCTGCCAATTTCCTCTTCTGCAAAGATTGCGTAATTTGAATAGTATCTATTTAAAATAGACTTCCTTTCACTGCCCTTTTTGGTGAAGCAGAAGCATGCATGCACTGTTTATTACTCTTTTAAACATTTATGAAATAAATAGGGATAAAACTGACTCTGGTGGGATTCGAAACCACAACCTTTGAATATATTTTTTACATTCACCTAGAAGTCCAATGCGCTATCCATTGCACCACAGAGCCAATACGCTCTGATTAGGTGCAGAGATATTCTGAAATGAAATAATGTTGATCAGCTTTATAAAGTTCATTTGATACTATAACCATGGATTTATTTTGAATATTGAATTGGGGAAATTATATTCACCGTCTCAAGTTACATGATACCTTAGGTAAGTCTACGTACGACTTAAGTTTAGTCAAATGGCACATGATATATGAGGCAGATGTGCATTTCACAACTCCATGAAAGACGTTTTTGCAATTTTAGTAATGGAATATCTTATTCGTCATGCAGGGGAACACAAAAAGAGCATCCAATTAGAGTAATTTTTCTTTAAAGGAAGCAACCGCCTGAACAGGGACTTGAACCCTGGACCCTCAGATTAAAAGTCTGATGCTCTACCGACTGAGCTATTCAGGCTCTGCTATACTCTGTCTTAAAATCAGCTAAACAAATGTGGACGTACACTGACCTACACTCTATGTATTAATATGGTTACATATATTAGCAATCAAATTTGTAGAGTTTAATAACAAATTGATGTTTTAACCCCTTCCATGCTCATGACGAGCTCAGCTCGTCGTGCAGTACACTTGTCGTGTGCTTATGACGAGCTGAGCTCGTCATGAACAATGGATTTACAGATCATTCAGCACAGGAGGAAAATCTCCTGTAGCATTGAAGGTGTTAAGCATTTGAAATTTCAGCAGCACACGTAATCCATTTTAAATCCTGAAATTTGGACTATCTCATTTTCGGCTGACTTAGAAATCATGTGTCTAAAATGACATTGTGAAATCAATAAAGTGCCAAATACTATTACTACCTACTAAATTACATTTTCAGCAGTATCTTTGGGAATTTCCTCTTGGGCATAGATTATGCAATGTTTTCAAAGCAAACAGTCTCTGTTTAAGTAGACTTTCTTTCACTGCCATTTTGGTAAATGTTTCTGGTGATGCAGACCCAGGCATTGCTTGTTACTGTTTCAATTAGTTATAAAATAAGAGGAGGGATAAAATTGACCCAGCTGGTGTTTGAACACAAAGCCTTTGAATGCTTTTGCTACATTTGTCTAGGACTCCAAGCCGCTATCCATTGCACTAGAGTTCTGACCTGATTCAACAGGGTGATCAGAGATTCACAAATAAAAAGATGACCTATCAGCTGTTGACCAACTTTATCAAGTTAATCGGACACTACCTTACATTTTGAACATTGAATTGGGTAAAAGATAATCAACAAACTACATGATACAGTTTGGGTAAGTCTTCTTAACCCTTGTCAAAGAATGTAGAAGACAGATGGGTATGTAATGACTTGATTAAGACTTTTTTGAAACATCTCTAATAGGACTCCCCATTCATTGGATCCTGAAAAGAGTATGCAATTGATATACCTTTTCTTTAACCAAGCCGCCTGAACAGGGACTTGAACCCTGGGCCCTCAGATTAAAAGACTGATGCTCTCCCGACTGAGCTATCCAGGCTCGGAGAGGTCGCTCCACAAAATGACCTTATCAACATTTGGAAGTGTCCCAACTATCACTACGTTTCTCAAGATGGTTGCCGGTATTAAGTACTGAATACGCGGAATATAATAATGAATTGGTACTTCAAGCATTTGAAATCTCTTCAGTAAATTTAACCTTATTGTAAGTCCTGAAATTGCTACTATCTCATTTTTTTTGCTGACTTAGAAGTCATATGTTTTTATTGACATTGTAAAATTAATGAAGGGCCCAAAATCTTACTTCTGAGTAAATTACATTTTCATAAGTACAGCTGCCAATTTCCTCTTCTGCAAAGATTGCGTAATTTGAATAGTATCTATTTAAAATAGACTTCCTTTCACTGCCCTTTTTGGTGAAGCAGAAGCATGCATGCACTGTTTATTACTCTTTTAAACATTTATGAAATAAATAGGGATAAAACTGACTCTGGTGGGATTCGAACCCACAACCTTTGAATATATTTTTTACATTCACCTAGAAGTCCAATGCGCTATCCATTGCACCACAGAGCCAATACGCTCTGATTAGGTGCAGAGATATTCTGAAATGAAATAATGTTGATCAGCTTTATAAAGTTCATTTGATACTATAACCATGGATTTATTTTGAATATTGAATTGGGGAAATTATATTCACCGTCTCAAGTTACATGATACCTTAGGTAAGTCTACGTACGACTTAAGTTTAGTCTAATGGCACATGATATATGAGGCAGATGTGCATTTCACAACTCCATGAAAGACGTTTTTGCAATTTTAGTAATGGAATATCTTATTCGTCATGCAGGGGAACACAAAAAGAGCATCCAATTAGAGTAATTTTTCTTTAAAGGAAGGAACCGCCTGAACAGGGACTTGAACCCTGGACCCTCAGATTAGAAGTCTGATGCTCTACCGACTGAGCTATCCAGGCTCTGCTATACTCTGTCTTAAAATCAGCTAAACAAATGTGGACGTACACTGACCTACACTCTGTGTATTAATATGGTTACATATATTAGCAATCAAATTTGTAGAGTTTAATAACAAATTGATGTTTTAACCCCTTCCATGCTCATGACGAGCTCAGCTCGTCGTGCAGTACACTTGTCGTGTGCTTATGACGAGCTGAGCTCGTCATGAACAATGGATTTACAGATCATTCAGCACAGGAGGAAAATCTCCTGTAGCATTGAAGGTGTTAAGCATTTGAAATTTCAGCAGCACACGTAATCCATTTTAAATCCTGAAATTTGGACTATCTCATTTTCGGCTGACTTAGAAATCATGTGTCAAAAATGACATTGTGAAATCAATAAAGTGCCAAATACTATTACTACCTACTAAATTACATTTTCAGCAGTATCTTTGGGAATTTCCTCTTGGGCATAGATTATGCAATGTTTTCAAAGCAAACAGTCTCTGTTTAAGTAGACTTTCTTTCACTGCCATTTTGGTAAATGTTTCTGGTGATGCAGACGCAGGCATTGCTTGTTACTGTTTCAATTAGTTATAAAATAAGAGGAGGGATAAAATTGACCCAGCTGGTGTTTGAACACAAAGCCTTTGAATGCTTTTGCTACATTCGTCTAGGACTCCAAGCCGCTATCCATTGCACTAGAGATCCGACCTGATTCAACACGGTGATCAGAGATTCACAAATAAAAAGATGACCTATCAGCTGTTGACCAACTTTATCAAGTTAATCGGACACTACCTTACATTTTGAACATTGAATTGGGTAAAAGATAATCAACAAACTACATGATACAGTTTGGGTAAGTCTTCTTAACCCTTGTCAAAGAATGTAGAAGACAGATGGGTATGTAATGACTTGATGAGGACTTTTTTGAAACATCTCTAATGGGACTCCCCATTCATTGGATCCTGAAAAGAGTATGCAATTGATATACCTTTTCTTTAACCAAGCCGCCTGAACAGGGACTTGAACCCTGGGCCCTCAGATTAAAAGTCTGATGCTCTCTCGACTGAGCTATCCAGGCTCGTAGAGGGCGCTCCACAAAATGACCTTATCAACATTTGGAAGTGTCCCAACTATCACTACGTTTCTTAAGATGGTTGCCGGTATTAAGTACTGAATACGCGGAATATAATAATGAATTGGTACTTCAAGCATTTGAAATCTCTTCAGTAAATTTAACCTTATTGTAAGTCCTGAAATTGCTACTATCTCATTTTTTTGCTGACTTAGAATTCATATGTTTTTATTGACATTGTAAAATTAAGGAAGGGCCCAAAATCTTACTTCTGAGTAAATTACATTTTCATAAGTACAGCTGCCAATTTCCTCTTCTGCAAAGATTGCGTAACTTGAATAGTATCTATTTAAAATAGACTTCCTTTCACTGCCCTTTTTAATGAAGCAGAAGCATGCATGCACTGTTTATTACTCTTTTAAACAGTTATGAAATAAATAGGGATAAAAGTGACTCTGGTGGGATTCGAACCCACAACCTTTGAATATCTTTTTTACATTCACCTAGAAGTCAAATGCGCTATCCATTGCGCCACAGAGCCAATACACTCTGATGAGGTGCAGAGATATTCTGAAATGAAATAATGTTGATCAGCTTTATAAAGTTCATTTGATACTATAACCATGGATTTATTTTGAATATTGAATTGGGGAAATTATATTCACCGTCTCAAGTTACATGATACCTTAGGTAAATCTACGTACGACTTAAGTTTAGTCAAATGGCACATGATATATGAGGCAGATGTGCATTTCACAACTCCATGAAAGACGTTTTTGCAATTTTAGTAATGGAATATCTTATTCGTCATGCAGGGGAACACAAAAAGAGCATCCAATTAGAGTAATTTTTCTTTAAAGGAAGCAACCGCCTGAACAGGGACTTGAACCCTGGACCCTCAGATTAAAAGTCTGATGCTCTACCGACTGAGCTATCCAGGCTCTGCTATACTCTGTCTTAAAATCAGCTAAACAAATGTGGACGTACACTGACCTACACTCTGTGTATTAATATGGTTACATATATTAGCAATCAAATTTGTAGAGTTTAATAACAAATTGATGTTTTAACCCCTTCCATGCTCATGACGAGCTCAGCTCGTCGTGCAGTACACTTGTCGTGTGCTTATGACGAGCTGAGCTCGTCATGAACAATGGATTTACAGATCATTCAGCACAGGAGGAAAATCTCCTGTAGCATTGAAGGTGTTAAGCATTTGAAATTTCAGCAGCACACGTAATCCATTTTAAATCCTGAAATTTGTACTATCTCATTTTCGGCTGACTTAGAAATCATGTGTCTAAAATGACATTGTGAAATCAATAAAGTGCCAAATACTATTACTACCTACTAAATTACATTTTCAGCAGTATCTTTGGGAATTTCCTCTTGGGCATAGATTATGCAATGTTTTCAAAGCAAACAGTCTCTGTTTAAGTAGACTTTCTTTCACTGCCATTTTGGTAAATGTTTCTGGTGATGCAGACGCAGGCATTGCTTGTTACTGTTTCAATTAGTTATAAAATAAGAGGAGGGATAAAATTGACCCAGCTGGTGTTTGAACACAAAGCCTTTGAATGCTTTTGCTACATTTGTCTAGGACTCCAAGCCGCTATCCATTGCACTAGAGTTCTGACCTGATTCAACAGGGTGATCAGAGATTCACAAATAAAAAGATGACCTATCAGCTGTTGACCAACTTTATCAAGTTAATCGGACACTACCTTACATTTTGAACATTGAATTGGGTAAAAGATAATCAACAAACTACATGATACAGTTTGGGTAAGTCTTCTTAACCCTTGTCAAAGAATGTAGAAGACAGATGGGTATGTAATGACTTGATTAAGACTTTTTTGAAACATCTCTAATAGGACTCCCCATTCATTGGATCCTGAAAAGAGTATGCAATTGATATACCTTTTCTTTAACCAAGCCGCCTGAACAGGGACTTGAACCCTGGGCCCTCAGATTAAAAGACTGATGCTCTCCCGACTGAGCTATCCAGGCTCGGAGAGGTCGCTCCACAAAATGACCTTATCAACATTTGGAAGTGTCCCAACTATCACTACGTTTCTCAAGATGGTTGCCGGTATTAAGTACTGAATACGCGGAATATAATAATGAATTGGTACTTCAAGCATTTGAAATCTCTTCAGTAAATTTAACCTTATTGTAAGTCCTGAAATTGCTACTATCTCATTTTTTTTGCTGACTTAGAAGTCATATGTTTTTATTGACATTGTAAAATTAATGAAGGGCCCAAAATCTTACTTCTGAGTAAATTACATTTTCATAAGTACAGCTGCCAATTTCCTCTTCTGCAAAGATTGCGTAATTTGAATAGTATCTATTTAAAATAGACTTCCTTTCACTGCCCTTTTTGGTGAAGCAGAAGCATGCATGCACTGTTTATTACTCTTTTAAACATTTATGAAATAAATAGGGATAAAACTGACTCTGGTGGGATTCGAACCCACAACCTTTGAATATATTTTTTACATTCACCTAGAAGTCCAATGCGCTATCCATTGCACCACAGAGCCAATACGCTCTGATTAGGTGCAGAGATATTCTGAAATGAAATAATGTTGATCAGCTTTATAAAGTTCATTTGATACTATAACCATGGATTTATTTTGAATATTGAATTGGGGAAATTATATTCACCGTCTCAAGTTACATGATACCTTAGGTAAGTCTACGTACGACTTAAGTTTAGTCTAATGGCACATGATATATGAGGCAGATGTGCATTTCACAACTCCATGAAAGACGTTTTTGCAATTTTAGTAATGGAATATCTTATTCGTCATGCAGGGGAACACAAAAAGAGCATCCAATTAGAGTAATTTTTCTTTAAAGGAAGGAACCGCCTGAACAGGGACTTGAACCCTGGACCCTCAGATTAAAAGTCTGATGCTCTACCGACTGAGCTATCCAGGCTCTGCTATACTCTGTCTTAAAATCAGCTAAACAAATGTGGACGTACACTGACCTACACTCTGTGTATTAATATGGTTACATATATTAGCAATCAAATTTGTAGAGTTTAATAACAAATTGATGTTTTAACCCCTTCCATGCTCATGACGAGCTCAGCTCGTCGTGCAGTACACTTGTCGTGTGCTTATGACGAGCTGAGCTCGTCATGAACAATGGATTTACAGATCATTCAGCACAGGAGGAAAATCTCCTGTAGCATTGAAGGTGTTAAGCATTTGAAATTTCAGCAGCACACGTAATCCATTTTAAATCCTGAAATTTGGACTATCTCATTTTCGGCTGACTTAGAAATCATGTGTCAAAAATGACATTGTGAAATCAATAAAGTGCCAAATACTATTACTACCTACTAAATTACATTTTCAGCAGTATCTTTGGGAATTTCCTCTTGGGCATAGATTATGCAATGTTTTCAAAGCAAACAGTCTCTGTTTAAGTAGACTTTCTTTCACTGCCATTTTGGTAAATGTTTCTGGTGATGCAGACGCAGGCATTGCTTGTTACTGTTTCAATTAGTTATAAAATAAGAGGAGGGATAAAATTGACCCAGCTGGTGTTTGAACACAAAGCCTTTGAATGCTTTTGCTACATTCGTCTAGGACTCCAAGCCGCTATCCATTGCACTAGAGATCCGACCTGATTCAACACGGTGATCAGAGATTCACAAATAAAAAGATGACCTATCAGCTGTTGACCAACTTTATCAAGTTAATCGGACACTACCTTACATTTTGAACATTGAATTGGGTAAAAGATAATCAACAAACTACATGATACAGTTTGGGTAAGTCTTCTTAACCCTTGTCAAAGAATGTAGAAGACAGATGGGTATGTAATGACTTGATTAAGACTTTTTTGAAACATCTCTAATAGGACTCCCCATTCATTGGATCCTGAAAAGAGTATGCAATTGATATACCTTTTCTTTAACCAAGCCGCCTGAACAGGGACTTGAACCCTGGGCCCTCAGATTAAAAGTCTGATGCTCTCTCGACTGAGCTATCCAGGCTCGGAGAGGGCACTCCACAAAATGACCTTATCAACATTTGGAAGTGTCCCAACTATCACTACGTTTCTTAAGATGGTTGCCGGTATTAAGTACTGAATACGCGGAATATAATAATGAATTGGTACTTCAAGCATTTGAAATCTCTTCAGTAAATTTAACCTTATTGTAAGTCCTGAAATTGCTACTATCTCATTTTTTTTGCTGACTTAGAATTCATATGTTTTTATTGACATTGTAAAATTAAGGAAGGGCCCAAAATCTTACTTCTGAGTAAATTACATTTTCATAAGTACAGCTGCCAATTTCCTCTTCTGCAAAGATTGCGTAACTTGAATAGTATCTATTTAAAATAGACTTCCTTTCACTGCCCTTTTTGGTGAAGCAGAAGCATGCATGCACTGTTTATTACTCTTTTAAACAGTTATGAAATAAATAGGGATAAAACTGACTCTGGTGGGATTCGAACCCACAACCTTTGAATATCTTTTTTACATTCACTTAGAAGTCCAATGCGCTATCCATTGCGCTACAGAGCCAATACACTCTGATGAGGTGCAGAGATATTCTGAAATGAAATAATGTTGATCAGCTTTATAAAGTTCATTTGATACTATAACCATGGATTTATTTTGAATATTGAATTGGGGAAATTATATTCACCGTCTCAAGTTACATGATACCTTAGGTCAGGGGTCTTCAAACCAGTCCTGGCGCCCCGTATCCATGCCAGATTTTTGGGATATCCCCATCTGGTGACCACGGTTCGATCCCCGGCACCGGCGGCAGATTAGCCCAGCACCAGGTGACTCTGGGAAATAGCTGGCGCCGCGGCTAGGGCGGCTGACTCCGGAATCTGGAGATTTTTTTATTTAAGGTTTTTGTAGAGCGCGTAGTAACCCTCGAGCATCCCAGAGATCAGGGTTCGATCCCCTGCACCGGCCGCAGATTAGCCCAGCACCACGTGACTCTGGGAAGTAGCTGGCGCCGCGGCTAGGGAGGCTGACTCCGGAATCTGGAGATCACGGTTCGATCCCCGGCACCGGCGGCAGATTAGCCCAGCACCAGGTGACTCTGGGAAATAGCTGGCGCCGCGGCTAGGGCGGCTGACTCCGGAATCTGGAGATTTTTTTTTATTTAAGGTTTTTGTAGAGCGCGTAGTAACCCTCGAGCATCCCAGAGATCAGGGTTCGATCCCCGGCACCGGCCGCAGATTAGTCCAGCACCATGTGACTCTGGGCAATAGCTTGCTTAATCTTCCCGACGGCCCCTAGCGCCTAGAGACCCTTACGGGTGATTGTGCGCCTTACAAATGTGGATTATTATTATTATTATTATTATTATTTGGGCCGATTCCGATCCGGTTCGTAAAAGCACATCTGCCCGAATCTGTCGGACAACCACGTACGCCCGGGAGAGGACTGCCCGGGACCCGTGGAGCCCGTCCTGGTCACTCTGACCTGCCATCGGCCTGGAGAAGGGAGCGCCGGACGCCCGGGGGGAGGACTGCCCGGGACCCGTGGAGCCCGTCCTGGGCACTCTGACCTGCCGTCGGCCCGGGGAAGGGAGCCCCGGACGCCCGGGGGGAGGACTGCCCGGGACCCATGGATCCCGTCCTGGGCACTCTGACATGCCGACGGCCCGGGGAAGGGAGCCCCGGACGCCCGGGGGAGGACTGACCGGGACCCGTGGAACTCGTCCTGGGCACTCTGACATGCCGCTGACCCGGGGAAGGGAACCCCGGACGCCCGGGAACTGTGGAGCCCGTCCTGGGCACTCTGACAAGCCGTCGGACCGGGGAAGGGAGCCCCGGACGCACGGGACCCATGGAGCCTGTCCTGGGAACTCCGGCATGCCGTTGGCCTGGGGAAGGGAGTCCCAGATACCCGGGACCCGTGGAGCCCGTCATGGGCACTCTGACAAGCCGGTGTCCCGGGGAAGGGAGCCCCGGACGCCCGGGACTCGTGGAGCCCGTCCTGGGCACTCTGGCATGCCGTTGGCCTGGGGAAGGGAGCCCCGGACGCCCGGGGCCCGTGGAGCCCATCCTGGGCACTTTGACATGCCGTTGGCCTGGGGAAGGGAGCCCCTGACGCCCGGGGGGGGGAGGACTGCCAGGGACCCGTGGAGCCCGTCCTGGGCACTTTGACCTGCCGTTGGCCTGGAGATGGAAGCCCCGGATGCCTGGGGGAGGACTGCCCGGGACATATGGAGCCCGTCCCGGGCACTTTTGCATGCCGTCGGCAGGGATGGAGCCCCGGACGCCCGGGGGACGACTGCCCAAGAGCCATGGAGCCCGTCCTGGGCAATTTGACAAGCCGTTGGCCTGGAGGAAGGAAGCCCCGGGTGGCCTAGGGAGGTGTTACCCAGGCATAGCCCATCTGGTCCCCCTAGCAGAGAACCACCAGCCTTGGAGGGGTGTCCGGGCGTACCCTGTCCCTAGTAATCCGGAGGGAAATTACCTGACTTTCTTGCAATCTGTGCACACGAGGTGACAGAGGGGACCCAAGGCGCAAAAGTACCCGACCTCCTGGAGCCCTCGCTGGGATCCGGGAGGCGAATGGCACCTCATCATGACTTCCAGGGCGACCAGATGGCCGAGGCGAGAGGGGCGACCAGATGGCTCTGGGGCTGCAGGGTTCCGGGGGCTGCAGAGCTGCAGGTCTCTGGGGCTGCAGGGCTCCGGGGCTTCAGGCCTCCCCGGGCCCTGATGGACCCTCCGTCCCGGGCGCCTCCGACCCCCGGCCGGCTTGCAGGACGGAGGGGGGATTCCCGCACCACTGGGCCCTGCCGGGCGGGGCTCAAGCCCCAGGCCCGGTCCCCGGCCCCAGTCCCGGCTTTCCGAACCATATGCCGGGCCGGGGAGAGCCTCCCCTGGGCCCCCGGTGGACCCTCCGTCCCGGGCGCCCCGGACCCCCGGCCGGATTGCTGGACGGAGGGGTACCAGCACCCTCGGGGCCTGGCCAGATGGAGTTCAAGCCCCGGGTCTGGTCCCACCTTCCGAACCCTAGCCAGGCTGGGGAGAGCCTCCCCGGGAACCGGTGGAGCCCCGTCCCCAGCGCACGGACCCACTGGTGGCCTGGTGGA